>NW_027069147.1:0-163262 GCF_037157495.1 Lathamus discolor
TCATTTCTTAGCACCTTTCTAACCCGTTTTGAGCAATTTTGGGCCGTTTCTAACCTTTCTTATGCCACATTGGCCTCTTTCAAAGCCAGTTTTAGCCATTTCGAAACCACTTTTTCGCACTTCTAAGTCGGTTTAAGTAGGCTTTGGCCATTTCTAACCCCTTTTTGCTCATTTCTAACCCAATTTTAGACATTATATTCACTTTCCTTACTCATTTTTGCCTATTTCTTGCCTGCTTTCAGCCATCTTGGGCCTTAGCTAACCCATTTTTACTCCCTTCTAACCTGTCTGGAACCTTTTTTGGCCATTTCTCAATCATGTGTACCCATTTCTAACCCCTATAAAACCATTTTTGGCTATTTCTCAACAATTTTTGACATTTCTATCCCACGCTTGCCCATTTCGATCCTATTTTTGCCAAGTTTCAACCCATTTTACGCCGTGGTTTTGCCTTTTCCGAACTGTTTTTGACCATTTCTAACCTGTTTTGAGCCGTTTTGGTCTATTTCTAGCCCATTTTTGGCCATTTCTAGCCCGTTCAAAGCATTTTTTGGTCTTTTCTAACCCATTTTTTGCCCTATTGAACCCACTTTTTGGCAATTTCATCTATTTGTAGCCCGCTTTTGGCCTTTTCTAACCCCTTTTTACCCACTTCTAACCTGTCTGGAATCATTTTTGGCCATTTCTAAGTCATTTTAAGCCTCTATTTTTCCTTTCCTAACCCACTTCTGTCAATTTCTAACCCGTTTTAAGCCATTTCTTTCCTTTCCTAACCACTTTCTTTCCTGTTTTCAACCATTTTTGTCCCTTTCTGACCTGGTTCTGCCCTTTTCTATCCCGTTTTAAGCCATTCTTGGCAATTTCTAAAGACTTTTTCCCATTTCTATCCCATTTTTGCCCATTTGACACTCGTTTTAAGCCATTTTTGGCCATTTCTAACCTGCTTTTGCCCTTTTCTAGCTACTTTCAAGCCTTCTTTTTTCCCATTTCTTACGCACTCTTGGAAGTTTCAGAAAAGTTTTAGGCCATTTTGGCCATTTCTATTCCATTTTTTCCCACTTCTAATTCCTTTTAAGTCATTTTTAGCTATTTCTAAAGCATTTTTGGCCCATTTCAACCCATTTTAATCCTTTTTTGCTCTTTTCTAAACAATTTGCCCACTTCTAACCCATTTCAAGCCATTTCTGGCTACTGTTAAGCAACCTTGGCCATTTCTCTCCCTTTTCTGCCAATCTGAAACCGTCTTTAAGCCATTTTTTGCCGTTTTCTCTCATATTCTTGCCCACTTTCAACCCGTTTCAAGCCATTTGCTTCCTTTTCGAACTATTTTGTGCCCATTCCTTACCTGTATTTCGCCATATTTGGCCATTTCTAAACTATTTTTGCCCACTTCTAATCCATTTTTTGCCCATTTCTAATCCATTTTTGCCCATTTCCAAAATGTTTTATGCTCTTTTTGCCAATTCTAACCCATTTCTTAGCATCTTTCTAACCCGTTTTGAGCAATTTTGGGCCGTTTCTAACCTTTCTTATGCCACATTGGCCTCTTTCAAAGCCAGTTTTAGCCATTTCGAAACCCACTTTTTCGCACTTCTAAGTCGGTTTAAGTAGGCTTTGGCCATTTCTAACCCCTTTTTGCTCATTTCTAACCCATTTTTAGCCATTATATTCACGTTCCTTACTCATTTTTGCCTATTTCTTGCCTGCTTTCAGCCATCTTGGGCCTTAGCTAACCCATTTTTACTCCCTTCTAACCTGTCTGGAACCATTTTTGGCCATTTCTCAATCATGTGTACCCATTTCTAACCCCTATAAAACCATTTTTGGCTATTTCTCAACAATTTTTGACATTTCTATCCCACGCTTGCCCATTTTGATCCTATTTTTGCCAAGTTTCAACCCATTTTACGCCGTGGTTTTGCCTTTTCCGAACTGTTTTTGACCATTTCTAACCTGTTTTGAGCCGTTTTGGTCTATTTCTAGCCCATTTTTGGCCATTTCTAGCCCGTTCCAAGCATTTTTTGGTCTTTTCTAACCCATTTTTTGCCCTATTGAACCCACTTTTTGGCAATTTCATCTATTTGTAGCCCGCTTTTGGCCTTTTCTAACCCCTTTTTACCCACTTCTAACCTGTCTGGAATCATTTTTGGCCATTTCTAAGTCATTTTAAGCCTCTATTTTTCCTTTCCTAACCCACTTCTGTCAATTTCTAACCCGTTTTAAGCCATTTCTTTCCTTTCCTAACCACTTTCTTTCCTGTTTTCAACCATTTTTGTCCCTTTCTGACCTGGTTCTGCCCTTTTCTATCCCGTTTTAAGCCATTCTTGGCAATTTCTAAAGACTTTTTCCCATTTCTATCCCATTTTTGCCCATTTGACACTCGTTTTAAGCCATTTTTGGCCATTTCTAACCTGCTTTTGCCCTTTTCTAGCTACTTTCAAGCCTTCTTTTTTCCCATTTCTTACGCACTCTTGGAAGTTTCAGAAAAGTTTTAGGCCATTTTGGCCATTTCTATTCCATTTTTTCCCACTTCTAATTCCTTTTAAGTCATTTTTAGCTATTTCTAAAGCATTTTTGGCCCATTTCAACCCATTTTAAGCCTTTTTTGCTCTTTTCTAAACAATTTGCCCACTTCTTGGGATTCTGTGATTCTGTGATTCTAACCCATTTCAAGCCATTTCTGGCTACTGTTAAGCAACCTTGGCCATTTCTCTCCCTTTTCTGCCAATCTGAAACCCTCTTTAAGCCATTTTTTGCCGTTTCTCTCATATTCTTGCCCACTTTCAACCCGTTTCAAGCCATTTGCTTCCTTTTCGAACTATTTTGTGCCCATTCCTTACCTGTATTTCGCCATATTTGGCCATTTCTAAACTATTTTTGCCCACTTCTAATCCATTTTTTTGCCCCATTTCTAATCCATTTTTGCCCATTTCCAAAATGTTTTATGCTCTTTTTGCCAATTCTAACCCATTTCTTAGCATCTTTCTAACCCGTTTTGAGCAATTTTGGGCCGTTTCTAACCTTTCTTATGCCACATTGGCCTCTTTCAAAGCCAGTTTTAGCCATTTCGAAACCACTTTTTCGCACTTCTAAGTCGGTTTAAGTAGGCTTTGGCCATTTCTAACCCCTTTTTGCTCATTTCTAACCCATTTTTAGCCATTATATTCACGTTCCTTACTCATTTTTGCCTATTTCTTGCCTGCTTTCAGCCATCTTGGGTCTTAGCTAACCCATTTTTACTCCCTTCTAACCTGTCTGGAACCATTTTTGGCCATTTCTCAATCATGTGTACCCATTTCTAACCCCTATAAAACCATTTTTGGCTATTTCTCAACAATTTTTGACATTTCTATCCCACGCTTGCCCATTTTGATCCTATTTTTGCCAAGTTTCAACCCATTTTACGCCGTGGTTTTGCCTTTTCCGAACTGTTTTTGACCATTTCTAACCTGTTTTGAGCCGTTTTGGTCTATTTCTAGCCCATTTTTGGCCATTTCTAGCCCGTTCAAAAGCATTTTTTGGTCTTTTCTAACCCATTTTTTGCCCTATTGAACCCACTTTTTGGCAATTTCATCTATTTGTAGCCCGCTTTTGGCCTTTTCTAACCCCTTTTTACCCACTTCTAACCTGTCTGGAAACATTTTTGGCCATTTCTAAGTCATTTTAAGCCTCTATTTTTCCTTTCCTAACCCACTTCTGTCAATTTCTAACCCGTTTTAAGCCATTTCTTTCCTTTCCTAACCACTTTCTTTCCTGTTTTCAACCATTTTTGTCCCTTTCTGACCTGGTTCTGCCCTTTTCTATCCCGTTTTAAGCCATTCTTGGCAATTTCTAAACACTTTTTCCCATTTCTATCCCATTTTTGCCCATTTGACACTCGTTTTAAGCCATTTTTGGCCATTTCTAACATGCTTTTGTCCTTTTCTAGCTACTTTCAAGCCTTCTTTTTTCCCATTTCTTACGCACTCTAGGAAGTTTCAGAAAAGTTTTAGGCCATTTTGGCCATTTCTATTCCATTTTTTCCCACTTCTAATTCCTTTTAAGTCATTCTTAGCTATTTCTAAAGCATTTTTGGCCCATTTCAACCCATTTTAAGCCTTTTTTGCTCTTTTCTAAACAATTTGCCCACTTCTAACCCATTTCAAGCCATTTCTGGCTACTGTTAAGCAACCTTGGCCATTTCTCTCCCTTTTCTGCCAATCTGAAACCGTCTTTAAGCCATTTTTTGCCGTTTCTCTCATATTCTTGCCCACTTTCAACCCGTTTCAAGCCATTTGCTTCCTTTTCGAACTATTTTGTGCCCATTCCTTACCTGTATTTCGCCATATTTGGCCATTTCTAAACTATTTTTGCCCACTTCTAATCCATTTTTTGCCCATTTCTAATCCATTTTTGCCCATTTCCAAAATGTTTTATGCTCTTTTTGCCAATTCTAACCCATTTCTTAGCATCTTTCTAACCCGTTTTGAGCAATTTTGGGCCGTTTCTAACCTTTCTTATGCCACATTGGCCTCTTTCAAAGCCAGTTTTAGCCATTTCGAAACCACTTTTTCGCACTTCTAAGTCGGTTTAAGTAGGCTTTGGCCATTTCTAACCCCTTTTTGCACATTTCTAACCCATTTTTAGCCATTATATTCACGTTCCTTACTCATTTTTGCCTATTTCTTGCCTGCTTTCAGCCATCTTGGGCCTTAGCTAACCCATTTTTACTCCCTTCTAACCTGTCTGGAACCATTTTTGGCCATTTCTCAATCATGTGTACCCATTTCTAACCCCTATGAAACCATTTTTGGCTATTTCTCAACAATTTTTGACATTTCTATCCCACGCTTGCCCATTTTGATCCTATTTTTGCCAAGTTTCAACCCATTTTACGCTGTGGTTTTGCCTTTTCCGAACTGTTTTTGACCATTTCTAACCTGTTTTGAGCCGTTTTGGTCTATTTCTAGCCCATTTTTGGCCATTTCTAGCCCGTTCAAAGCATTTTTTGGTCTTTTCTAACCCATTTTTTGCCCTATTGAACCCACTTTTTGGCAATTTCATCTATTTCTAGCCCGCTTTTGGCCTTTTCTAATTCATTTGTACCCACTTCTAACGTGTCTGGAAACATTTTTGGCCATTTCTAAGTCATTTTAAGCCTCTATTTTTCCTTTCCTAACCCACTTCTGTCAATTTCTAACCCGTTTTAAGCCATTTCTTTCCTTTCCTAACCACTTTCTTTCCTGTTTTCAACCATTTTTGTCCCTTTCTGACCTGGTTCTGCCCTTTTCTATCCCGTTTTAAGCCATTCTTGGCAATTTCTAAACACTTTTTCCCATTTCTATCCCATTTTTGCCCATTTGACACTCGTTTTAAGCCATTTTTGGCCATTTCTAACCTGCTTTTGCCCTTTTCTAGCTACTTTCAAGCCTTCTTTTTTCCCATTTCTTACGCACTCTTGGAAGTTTCAGAAAAGTTTTAGGCCATTTTGGCCATTTCTATTCCATTTTTTCCCACTTCTAATTCCTTTTAAGTCATTCTTAGCTATTTCTAAAGCATTTTTGGCCCATTTCAACCCATTTTAAGCCTTTTTTGCTCTTTTCTAAACAATTTGCCCACTTCTAACCCATTTCAAGCCATTTCTGGCTACTGTTAAGCAACCTTGGCCATTTCTCTCCCTTTTCTGCCAATCTGAAACCGTCTTTAAGCCATTTTTTGCCGTTTCTCTCATATTCTTGCCCACTTTCAACCCGTTTCAAGCCATTTGCTTCCTTTTCGAACTATTTTGTGCCCATTCCTTACCTGTATTTCGCCATATTTGGCCATTTCTAAACTATTTTTGCCCACTTCTAATCCATTTTTTGCCCATTTCTAATCCATTTTTGCCCATTTCCAAAATGTTTTATGCTCTTTTTGCCAATTCTAACCCATTTCTTAGCATCTTTCTAACCCGTTTTGAGCAATTTTGGGCCGTTTCTAACCTTTCTTATGCCACATTGGCCTCTTTCAAAGCCAGTTTTAGCCATTTCGAAACCACTTTTTCGCACTTCTAAGTCGGTTTAAGTAGGCTTTGGCCATTTCTAACCCCTTTTTGCTCATTTCTAACCCATTTTTAGCCATTATATTCACGTTCCTTACTCATTTTTGCCTATTCTTGCCTGCTTTCAGCCATCTTGGGCCTTAGCTAACCATTTTTACTCCCTTCTAACCTGTCTGGAACCATTTTTGGCCATTTCTCAATCATGTGTACCCATTTCTAACCCCTATAAAACCATTTTTGGCTATTTCTCAACAATTTTTGACATTTCTATCCCACGCTTGCCCATTTTGATCCTATTTTTGCCAAGTTTCAACCCATTTTACGCCGTGGTTTTGCCTTTTCCGAACTGTTTTTGACCATTTCTAACCTGTTTTGAGCCGTTTTGGTCTATTTCTAGCCCATTTTTGGCCATTTCTAGCCCGTTCCAAGCATTTTTTGGTCTTTTCTAACCCATTTTTTGCCCTATTGAACCCACTTTTTGGCAATTTCATCTATTTGTAGCCCGCTTTTGGCCTTTTCTAACCCCTTTTTACCCACTTCTAACCTGTCTGGAATCATTTTTGGCCATTTCTAAGTCATTTTAAGCCTCTATTTTTCCTTTCCTAACCCACTTCTGTCAATTTCTAACCCGTTTTAAGCCATTTCTTTCCTTTCCTAACCACTTTCTTTCCTGTTTTCAACCATTTTTGTCCCTTTCTGACCTGGTTCTGCCCTTTTCTATCCCGTTTTAAGCCATTCTTGGCAATTTCTAAAGACTTTTTCCCATTTCTATCCCATTTTTGCCCATTTGACACTCGTTTTAAGCCATTTTTGGCCATTTCTAACCTGCTTTTGCCCTTTTCTAGCTACTTTCAAGCCTTCTTTTTTCCCATTTCTTACGCACTCTTGGAAGTTTCAGAAAAGTTTTAGGCCATTTTGGCCATTTCTATTCCATTTTTTCCCACTTCTAATTCCTTTTAAGTCATTCTTAGCTATTTCTAAAGCATTTTTGGCCCATTTCAACCCATTTTAAGCCTTTTTTGCTCTTTTCTAAACAATTTGCCCACTTCTAACCCATTTCAAGCCATTTCTGGCTACTGTTAAGCAACCTTGGCCATTTCTCTCCCTTTTCTGCCAATCTGAAACCGTCTTTAAGCCATTTTTTGCCGTTTCTCTCATATTCTTGCCCACTTTCAACCCGTTTCAAGCCATTTGCTTCCTTTTCGAACTATTTTGTGCCCATTCCTTACCTGTATTTCGCCATATTTGGCCATTTCTAAACTATTTTTGCCCACTTCTAATCCATTTTTTGCCCATTTCTAATCCATTTTTGCCCATTTCCAAAATGTTTTATGCTCTTTTTTGCCAATTCTAACCCATTTCTTAGCATCTTTCTAACCCGTTTTGAGCAATTTTGGGCCGTTTCTAACCTTTCTTATGCCACATTGGCCTCTTTCAAAGCCAGTTTTAGCCATTTCGAAACCACTTCTTCGCACTTCTAAGTCGGTTTAAGTAGGCTTTGGCCATTTCTAACCCCTTTTTGCTCATTTTCTAACCCATTTTTAGCCATTATATTCACGTTCCTTACTCATTTTTGCCTATTTCTTGCCTGCTTTCAGCCATCTTGGGCCGTAGCTAACCCATTTTTACTCCCTTCTAACCTGTCTGGAACCATTTTTGGCCATTTCTCAATCATGTGTACCCATTTCTAACCCCTATAAAACCATTTTTGGCTATTTCTCAACAATTTTTGACATTTCTATCCCACGCTTGCCCATTTTGATCCTATTTTTGCCAAGTTTCAACCCATTTTACGCCGTGGTTTTGCCTTTTCCGAACTGTTTTTGACCATTTCTAACCTGTTTTGAGCCGTTTTGGTCTATTTCTAGCCCATTTTTGGCCATTTCTAGCCCGTTCAAAGCATTTTTTGGTCTTTTCTAACCCATTTTTTGCCCTATTGAACCCACTTTTTGGCAATTTCATCTATTTCTAGCCCGCTTTTGGCCTTTTCTAACCCCTTTTTACCCACTTCTAACCTGTCTGGAAACATTTTTGGCCATTTCTAAGTCATTTTAAGCCTCTATTTTTCCTTTCCTAACCCACTTCTGTCAATTTCTAACCCGTTTTAAGCCATTTCTTTCCTTTCCTAACCACTTTCTTTCCTGTTTTCAACCATTTTTGTCCCTTTCTGACCTGGTTCTGCCCTTTTCTATCCCGTTTTAAGCCATTCTTGGCAATTTCTAAACACTTTTTCCCATTTCTATCCCATTTTTGCCCATTTGACACTCGTTTTAAGCCATTTTTGGCCATTTCTAACCTGCTTTTGCCCTTTTCTAGCTACTTTCAAGCCTTCTTTTTTCCCATTTCTTACGCACTCTTGGAAGTTTCAGAAAAGTTTTAGGCCATTTTGGCCATTTCTATTCCATTTTTTCCCACTTCTAATTCCTTTTAAGTCATTTTTAGCTATTTCTAAAGCATTTTTGGCCCATTTCAACCCATTTTAAGCCTTTTTTGCTCTTTTCTAAACAAATTGCCCACTTCTAACCCATTTCAAGCCATTTCTGGCTACTGTTAAGCAACCTTGGCCATTTCTCTCCCTTTTCTGCCAATCTGCAACCCTCTTTAAGCCATTTTTTGCCGTTTCTCTCATATTCTTGCCCACTTTCAACCCGTTTCAAGCCATTTGCTTCCTTTTCGAACTATTTTGTGCCCATTCCTTACCTGTATTTCGCCATATTTGGCCATTTCTAAACTATTTTTGCCCACTTCTAATCCATTTTTTGCCCATTTCTAATCCATTTTTGCCCATTTCCAAAATGTTTTATGCTCTTTTTGCCAATTCTAACCCATTTCTTAGCATCTTTCTAACCCGTTTTGAGCAATTTTGGGCCGTTTCTAACCTTTCTTATGCCACATTGGCCTCTTTCAAAGCCAGTTTTAGCCATTTCGAAACCACTTTTTCGCACTTCTAAGTCGGTTTAAGTAGGCTTTGGCCATTTCTAACCCCTTTTTGCACATTTCTAACCCATTTTTAGCCATTATATTCACGTTCCTTACTCATTTTTGCCTATTTCTTGCCTGCTTTCAGCCATCTTGGGCCTTAGCTAACCCATTTTTACTCCCTTCTAACCTGTCTGGAACCATTTTTGGCCATTTCTCAATCATGTGTACCCATTTCTAACCCCTATGAAACCATTTTTGGCTATTTCTCAACAATTTTTGACATTTCTATCCCACGCTTGCCCATTTTGATCCTATTTTTGCCAAGTTTCAACCCATTTTACGCCGTGGTTTTGCCTTTTCCGAACTGTTTTTGACCATTTCTAACCTGTTTTGAGCCGTTTTGGTCTATTTCTAGCCCATTTTTGGCCATTTCTAGCCCGTTCAAAGCATTTTTTGGTCTTTTCTAACCCATTTTTTGCCCTATTGAACCCACTTTTTGGCAATTTCATCTATTTGTAGCCCGCTTTTGGCCTTTTCTAACCCCTTTTTACCCACTTCTAACCTGTCTGGAAACATTTTTGGCCATTTCTAAGTCATTTTAAGCCTCTATTTTTCCTTTCCTAACCCACTTCTGTGAATTTCTAACCCGTTTTAAGCCATTTCTTTCCTTTCCTAACCACTTTCTTTCCTGTTTTCAACCATTTTTGTACCTTTCTGACCTGGTTCTGCCCTTTTCTATCCCGTTTTAAGCCATTCTTGGCAATTTCTAAAGACTTTTTCCCTTTTCTATCCCATTTTTGCCCATTTGACACTCGTTTTAAGCCATTTTTGGCCATTTCTAACCTGCTTTTGCCCTTTTCTAGCTACTTTCAAGCCTTCTTTTTTCCCATTTCTTACGCACTCTTGGAAGTTTCAGAAAAGTTTTAGGCCATTTTGGCCATTTCTATTCCATTTTTTCCCACTTCTAATTCCTTTTAAGTCATTTTTAGCTATTTCTAAAGCATTTTTGGCCCATTTCAACCCATTTTAAGCCTTTTTTGCTCTTTTCTAAACAATTTGCCCACTTCTAACCCATTTCAAGCCATTTCTGGCTACTGTTAAGCAACCTTGGCCATTTCTCTCCCTTTTCTGCCAATCTGAAACCCTCTTTAAGCCATTTTTTGCCGTTTCTCTCATATTCTTGCCCACTTTCAACCCGTTTCAAGCCATTTGCTTCCTTTTCGAACTATTTTGTGCCCATTCCTTACCTGTATTTCGCCATATTTGGCCATTTCTAAACTATTTTTGCCCACTTCTAATCCATTTTTTGCCCATTTCTAATCCATTTTTGCCCATTTCCAAAATGTTTTATGCTCTTTTTGCCAATTCTAACCCATTTCTTAGCATCTTTCTAACCCGTTTTGAGCAATTTTGGGCCGTTTCTAACCTTTCTTATGCCACATTGGCCTCTTTCAAAGCCAGTTTTAGCCATTTCGAAACCACTTCTTCGCACTTCTAAGTCGGTTTAAGTAGGCTTTGGCCATTTCTAACCCCTTTTTGCTCATTTCTAACCCATTTTTAGCCATTATATTCACGTTCCTTACTCATTTTTGCCTATTTCTTGCCTGCTTTCAGCCATCTTGGGCCTTAGCTAACCCATTTTTACTCCCTTCTAACCTGTCTGGAACCATTTTTGGCCATTTCTCAATCATGTGTACCCATTTCTAACCCCTATGAAACCATTTTTGGCTATTTCTCAACAATTTTTGACATTTCTATCCCACGCTTGCCCATTTTGATCCTATTTTTGCCAAGTTTCAACCCATTTTACGCCGTGGTTTTGCCTTTTCCGAACTGTTTTTGACCATTTCTAACCTGTTTTGAGCCGTTTTGGTCTATTTCTAGCCCATTTTTGGCCATTTCTAGCCCGTTCAAAGCATTTTTTTGGTCTTTTCTAACCCATTTTTTGCCCTATTGAACCCACTTTTTGGCAATTTCATCTATTTGTAGCCCGCTTTTGGCCTTTTCTAACCCATTTGTACCCACTTCTAACCTGTCTGGAAACATTTTTGGCCATTTCTAAGTCATTTTAAGCCTCTATTTTTCCTTTCCTAACCCACTTCTGTCAATTTCTAACCCGTTTTAAGCCATTTCTTTCCTTTCCTAACCACTTTCTTTCCTGTTTTCAACCATTTTTGTCCCTTTCTGACCTGGTTCTGCCCTTTTCTATCCCGTTTTAAGCCATTCTTGGCAATTTCTAAACACTTTTTCCCATTTCTATCCCATTTTTGCCCATTTGACACTCGTTTTAAGCCATTTTTGGCCATTTCTAACCTGCTTTTGCCCTTTTCTAGCTACTTTCAAGCCTTCTTTTTTCCCATTTCTTACGCACTCTTGGAAGTTTCAGAAAAGTTTTAGGCCATTTTGGCCATTTCTATTCCATTTTTTCCCACTTCTAATTCCTTTTAAGTCATTTTTAGCTATTTCTAAAGCATTTTTGGCCCATTTCAACCCATTTTAAGCCTTTTTTGCTCTTTTCTAAACAATTTGCCCACTTCTAACCCATTTCAAGCCATTTCTGGCTACTGTTAAGCAACCTTGGCCATTTCTCTCCCTTTTCTGCCAATCTGAAACCCTCTTTAAGCCATTTTTTGCCGTTTCTCTCATATTCTTGCCCACTTTCAACCCGTTTCAAGCCATTTGCTTCCTTTTCGAACTATTTTGTGCCCATTCCTTACCTGTATTTCGCCATATTTGGCCATTTCTAAACTATTTTTGCCCACTTCTAATCCATTTTTTGCCCATTTCTAATCCATTTTTGCCCATTTCCAAAATGTTTTATGCTCTTTTTGCCAATTCTAACCCATTTCTTAGCATCTTTCTAACCCGTTTTGAGCAATTTTGGGCCGTTTCTAACCTTTCTTATGCCACATTGGCCTCTTTCAAAGCCAGTTTTAGCCATTTCGAAACCACTTCTTCGCACTTCTAAGTCGGTTTAAGTAGGCTTTGGCCATTTCTAACCCCTTTTTGCTCATTTCTAACCCATTTTTAGCCATTATATTCACGTTCCTTACTCATTTTTGCCTATTTCTTGCCTGCTTTCAGCCATCTTGGGCCTTAGCTAACCCATTTTTACTCCCTTCTAACCTGTCTGGAACCATTTTTGGCCATTTCTCAATCATGTGTACCCATTTCTAACCCCTATGAAACCATTTTTGGCTATTTCTCAACAATTTTTGACATTTCTATCCCACGCTTGCCCATTTTGATCCTATTTTTGCCAAGTTTCAACCCATTTTACGCCGTGGTTTTGCCTTTTCCGAACTGTTTTTGACCATTTCTAACCTGTTTTGAGCCGTTTTGGTCTATTTCTAGCCCATTTTTGGCCATTTCTAGCCCGTTCAAAGCATTTTTTGGTCTTTTCTAACCCATTTTTTGCCCTATTGAACCCACTTTTTGGCAATTTCATCTATTTGTAGCCCGCTTTTGGCCTTTTCTAACCCCTTTTTACCCACTTCTAACCTGTCTGGAATCATTTTTGGCCATTTCTAAGTCATTTTAAGCCTCTATTTTTCCTTTCCTAACCCACTTCTGTCAATTTCTAACCCGTTTTAAGCCATTTCTTTCCTTTCCTAACCACTTTCTTTCCTGTTTTCAACCATTTTTGTCCCTTTCTGACCTGGTTCTGCCCTTTTCTATCCCGTTTTAAGCCATTCTTGGCAATTTCTAAAGACTTTTTCCCATTTCTATCCCATTTTTGCCCATTTGACACTCGTTTTAAGCCATTTTTGGCCATTTCTAACCTGCTTTTGCCCTTTTCTAGCTACTTTCAAGCCTTCTTTTTTCCCATTTCTTACGCACTCTTGGAAGTTTCAGAAAAGTTTTAGGCCATTTTGGCCATTTCTATTCCATTTTTTCCCACTTCTAATTCCTTTTAAGTCATTTTTAGCTATTTCTAAAGCATTTTTGGCCCATTTCAACCCATTTTAAGCCTTTTTTGCTCTTTTCTAAACAATTTGCCCACTTCTAACCCATTTCAAGCCATTTCTGGCTACTGTTAAGCAACCTTGGCCATTTCTCTCCCTTTTCTGCCAATCTGAAACCGTCTTTAAGCCATTTTTTGCCGTTTCTCTCATATTCTTGCCCACTTTCAACCCGTTTCAAGCCATTTGCTTCCTTTTCGAACTATTTTGTGCCCATTCCTTACCTGTATTTCGCCATATTTGGCCATTTCTAAACTATTTTTGCCCACTTCTAATCCAATTTTTGCCCATTTCTAATCCATTTTTGCCCATTTCCAAAATGTTTTATGCTCTTTTTGCCAATTCTAACCCATTTCTTAGCATCTTTCTAACCCGTTTTGAGCAATTTTGGGCCGTTTCTAACCTTTCTTATGCCACATTGGCCTCTTTCAAAGCCAGTTTTAGCCATTTCGAAACCACTTTTTCGCACTTCTAAGTCGGTTTAAGTAGGCTTTGGCCATTTCTAACCCCTTTTTGCACATTTCTAACCCATTTTTAGCCATTATATTCACGTTCCTTACTCATTTTTGCCTATTTCTTGCCTGCTTTCAGCCATCTTGGGCCTTAGCTAACCCATTTTTACTCCCTTCTAACCTGTCTGGAACCATTTTTGGCCATTTCTCAATCATGTGTACCCATTTCTAACCCCTATGAAACCATTTTTGGCTATTTCTCAACAATTTTTGACATTTCTATCCCACGCTTGCCCATTTTGATCCTATTTTTGCCAAGTTTCAACCCATTTTACGCTGTGGTTTTGCCTTTTCCGAACTGTTTTTGACCATTTCTAACCTGTTTTGAGCCGTTTTGGTCTATTTCTAGCCCATTTTTGGCCATTTCTAGCCCGTTCAAAGCATTTTTTGGTCTTTTCTAACCCATTTTTTGCCCTATTGAACCCACTTTTTGGCAATTTCATCTATTTGTAGCCCGCTTTTGGCCTTTTCTAACCCCTTTTTACCCACTTCTAACCTGTCTGGAAACATTTTTGGCCATTTCTAAGTCATTTTAAGCCTCTATTTTTCCTTTCCTAACCCACTTCTGTGAATTTCTAACCCGTTTTAAGCCATTTCTTTCCTTTCCTAACCACTTTCTTTCCTGTTTTCAACCATTTTTGTACCTTTCTGACCTGGTTCTGCCCTTTTCTATCCCGTTTTAAGCCATTCTTGGCAATTTCTAAAGACTTTTTCCCTTTTCTATCCCATTTTTGCCCATTTGACACTCGTTTTAAGCCATTTTTGGCCATTTCTAACCTGCTTTTGCCCTTTTCTAGCTACTTTCAAGCCTTCTTTTTTCCCATTTCTTACGCACTCTTGGAAGTTTCAGAAAAGTTTTAGGCCATTTTGGCCATTTCTATTCCATTTTTTCCCACTTCTAATTCCTTTTAAGTCATTTTTAGCTATTTCTAAAGCATTTTTGGCCCATTTCAACCCATTTTAAGCCTTTTTTGCTCTTTTCTAAACAATTTGCCCACTTCTAACCCATTTCAAGCCATTTCTGGCTACTGTTAAGCAACCTTGGCCATTTCTCTCCCTTTTCTGCCAATCTGAAACCCTCTTTAAGCCATTTTTTGCCGTTTCTCTCATATTCTTGCCCACTTTCAACCCGTTTCAAGCCATTTGCTTCCTTTTCGAACTATTTTGTGCCCATTCCTTACCTGTATTTCGCCATATTTGGCCATTTCTAAACTATTTTTGCCCACTTCTAATCCATTTTTTGCCCATTTCTAATCCATTTTTGCCCATTTCCAAAATGTTTTATGCTCTTTTTGCCAATTCTAACCCATTTCTTAGCATCTTTCTAACCCGTTTTGAGCAATTTTGGGCCGTTTCTAACCTTTCTTATGCCACATTGGCCTCTTTCAAAGCCAGTTTTAGCCATTTCGAAACCACTTTTTCGCACTTCTAAGTCGGTTTAAGTAGGCTTTGGCCATTTCTAACCCCTTTTTGCTCATTTCTAACCCATTTTTAGCCATTATATTCACGTTCCTTACTCATTTTTGCCTATTTCTTGCCTGCTTTCAGCCATCTTGGGCCTTAGCTAACCCATTTTTACTCCCTTCTAACCTGTCTGGAACCATTTTTGGCCATTTCTCAATCATGTGTACCCATTTCTAACCCCTATGAAACCATTTTTGGCTATTTCTCAACAATTTTTGACATTTCTATCCCACGCTTGCCCATTTTGATCCTATTTTTGCCAAGTTTCAACCCATTTTACGCCGTGGTTTTGCCTTTTCCGAACTGTTTTTGACCATTTCTAACCTGTTTTGAGCCGTTTTGGTCTATTTCTAGCCCATTTTTGGCCATTTCTAGCCCGTTCAAAGCATTTTTTGGTCTTTTCTAACCCATTTTTTGCCCTATTGAACCCACTTTTTGGCAATTTCATCTATTTGTAGCCCGCTTTTGGCCTTTTCTAACCCATTTGTACCCACTTCTAACCTGTCTGGAAACATTTTTGGCCATTTCTAAGTCATTTTAAGCCTCTATTTTTCCTTTCCTAACCCACTTCTGTCAATTTCTAACCCGTTTTAAGCCATTTCTTTCCTTTCCTAACCACTTTCTTTCCTGTTTTCAACCATTTTTGTCCCTTTCTGACCTGGTTCTGCCCTTTTCTATCCCGTTTTAAGCCATTCTTGGCAATTTCTAAACACTTTTTCCCATTTCTATCCCATTTTTGCCCATTTGACACTCGTTTTAAGCCATTTTTGGCCATTTCTAACCTGCTTTTGCCCTTTTCTAGCTACTTTCAAGCCTTCTTTTTTCCCATTTCTTACGCACTCTTGGAAGTTTCAGAAAAGTTTTAGGCCATTTTGGCCATTTCTATTCCATTTTTTCCCACTTCTAATTCCTTTTAAGTCATTTTTAGCTATTTCTAAAGCATTTTTGGCCCATTTCAACCCATTTTAAGCCTTTTTTGCTCTTTTCTAAACAATTTGCCCACTTCTAACCCATTTCAAGCCATTTCTGGCTACTGTTAAGCAACCTTGGCCATTTCTCTCCCTTTTCTGCCAATCTGAAACCCTCTTTAAGCCATTTTTTGCCGTTTCTCTCATATTCTTGCCCACTTTCAACCCGTTTCAAGCCATTTGCTTCCTTTTCGAACTATTTTGTGCCCATTCCTTACCTGTATTTCGCCATATTTGGCCATTTCTAAACTATTTTTGCCCACTTCTAATCCATTTTTTGCCCATTTCTAATCCATTTTTGCCCATTTCCAAAATGTTTTATGCTCTTTTTGCCAATTCTAACCCATTTCTTAGCATCTTTCTAACCCGTTTTGAGCAATTTTGGGCCGTTTCTAACCTTTCTTATGCCACATTGGCCTCTTTCAAAGCCAGTTTTAGCCATTTCGAAACCACTTCTTCGCACTTCTAAGTCGGTTTAAGTAGGCTTTGGCCATTTCTAACCCCTTTTTGCTCATTTCTAACCCATTTTTAGCCATTATATTCACGTTCCTTACTCATTTTTGCCTATTTCTTGCCTGCTTTCAGCCATCTTGGGCCTTAGCTAACCCATTTTTACTCCCTTCTAACCTGTCTGGAACCATTTTTGGCCATTTCTCAATCATGTGTACCCATTTCTAACCCCTATGAAACCATTTTTGGCTATTTCTCAACAATTTTTGACATTTCTATCCCACGCTTGCCCATTTTGATCCTATTTTTGCCAAGTTTCAACCCATTTTACGCCGTGGTTTTGCCTTTTCCGAACTGTTTTTGACCATTTCTAACCTGTTTTGAGCCGTTTTGGTCTATTTCTAGCCCATTTTTGGCCATTTCTAGCCCGTTCAAAGCATTTTTTGGTCTTTTCTAACCCATTTTTTGCCCTATTGAACCCACTTTTTGGCAATTTCATCTATTTGTAGCCCGCTTTTGGCCTTTTCTAACCCATTTGTACCCACTTCTAACCTGTCTGGAAACATTTTTGGCCATTTCTAAGTCATTTTAAGCCTCTATTTTTCCTTTCCTAACCCACTTCTGTCAATTTCTAACCCGTTTTAAGCCATTTCTTTCCTTTCCTAACCACTTTCTTTCCTGTTTTCAACCATTTTTGTCCCTTTCTGACCTGGTTCTGCCCTTTTCTATCCCGTTTTAAGCCATTCTTGGCAATTTCTAAACACTTTTTCCCATTTCTATCCCATTTTTGCCCATTTGACACTCGTTTTAAGCCATTTTTGGCCATTTCTAACCTGCTTTTGCCCTTTTCTAGCTACTTTCAAGCCTTCTTTTTTCCCATTTCTTACGCACTCTTGGAAGTTTCAGAAAAGTTTTAGGCCATTTTGGCCATTTCTATTCCATTTTTTCCCACTTCTAATTCCTTTTAAGTCATTTTTAGCTATTTCTAAAGCATTTTTGGCCCATTTCAACCCATTTTAAGCCTTTTTTGCTCTTTTCTAAACAATTTGCCCACTTCTAACCCATTTCAAGCCATTTCTGGCTACTGTTAAGCAACCTTGGCCATTTCTCTCCCTTTTCTGCCAATCTGAAACCCTCTTTAAGCCATTTTTTGCCGTTTCTCTCATATTCTTGCCCACTTTCAACCCGTTTCAAGCCATTTGCTTCCTTTTCGAACTATTTTGTGCCCATTCCTTACCTGTATTTCGCCATATTTGGCCATTTCTAAACTATTTTTGCCCACTTCTAATCCATTTTTTGCCCATTTCTAATCCATTTTTGCCCATTTCCAAAATGTTTTATGCTCTTTTTGCCAATTCTAACCCATTTCTTAGCATCTTTCTAACCCGTTTTGAGCAATTTTGGGCCGTTTCTAACCTTTCTTATGCCACATTGGCCTCTTTCAAAGCCAGTTTTAGCCATTTCGAAACCACTTCTTCGCACTTCTAAGTCGGTTTAAGTAGGCTTTGGCCATTTCTAACCCCTTTTTGCTCATTTCTAACCCATTTTTAGCCATTATATTCACGTTCCTTACTCATTTTTGCCTATTTCTTGCCTGCTTTCAGCCATCTTGGGCCTTAGCTAACCCATTTTTACTCCCTTCTAACCTGTCTGGAACCATTTTTGGCCATTTCTCAATCATGTGTACCCATTTCTAACCCCTATGAAACCATTTTTGGCTATTTCTCAACAATTTTTGACATTTCTATCCCACGCTTGCCCATTTTGATCCTATTTTTGCCAAGTTTCAACCCATTTTACGCCGTGGTTTTGCCTTTTCCGAACTGTTTTTGACCATTTCTAACCTGTTTTGAGCCGTTTTGGTCTATTTCTAGCCCATTTTTGGCCATTTCTAGCCCGTTCAAAGCATTTTTTGGTCTTTTCTAACCCATTTTTTGCCCTATTGAACCCACTTTTTGGCAATTTCATCTATTTGTAGCCCGCTTTTGGCCTTTTCTAACCCATTTGTACCCACTTCTAACCTGTCTGGAAACATTTTTGGCCATTTCTAAGTCATTTTAAGCCTCTATTTTTCCTTTCCTAACCCACTTCTGTCAATTTCTAACCCGTTTTAAGCCATTTCTTTCCTTTCCTAACCACTTTCTTTCCTGTTTTCAACCATTTTTGTCCCTTTCTGACCTGGTTCTGCCCTTTTCTATCCCGTTTTAAGCCATTCTTGGCAATTTCTAAACACTTTTTCCCATTTCTATCCCATTTTTGCCCATTTGACACTCGTTTTAAGCCATTTTTGGCCATTTCTAACCTGCTTTTGCCCTTTTCTAGCTACTTTCAAGCCTTCTTTTTTCCCATTTCTTACGCACTCTTGGAAGTTTCAGAAAAGTTTTAGGCCATTTTGGCCATTTCTATTCCATTTTTTCCCACTTCTAATTCCTTTTAAGTCATTTTTAGCTATTTCTAAAGCATTTTTGGCCCATTTCAACCCATTTTAAGCCTTTTTTGCTCTTTTCTAAACAATTTGCCCACTTCTAACCCATTTCAAGCCATTTCTGGCTACTGTTAAGCAACCTTGGCCATTTCTCTCCCTTTTCTGCCAATCTGAAACCCTCTTTAAGCCATTTTTTGCCGTTTCTCTCATATTCTTGCCCACTTTCAACCCGTTTCAAGCCATTTGCTTCCTTTTCGAACTATTTTGTGCCCATTCCTTACCTGTATTTCGCCATATTTGGCCATTTCTAAACTATTTTTGCCCACTTCTAATCCATTTTTTGCCCATTTCTAATCCATTTTTGCCCATTTCCAAAATGTTTTATGCTCTTTTTGCCAATTCTAACCCATTTCTTAGCATCTTTCTAACCCGTTTTGAGCAATTTTGGGCCGTTTCTAACCTTTCTTATGCCACATTGGCCTCTTTCAAAGCCAGTTTTAGCCATTTCGAAACCACTTCTTCGCACTTCTAAGTCGGTTTAAGTAGGCTTTGGCCATTTCTAACCCCTTTTTGCTCATTTCTAACCCATTTTTAGCCATTATATTCACGTTCCTTACTCATTTTTGCCTATTTCTTGCCTGCTTTCAGCCATCTTGGGCCTTAGCTAACCCATTTTTACTCCCTTCTAACCTGTCTGGAACCATTTTTGGCCATTTCTCAATCATGTGTACCCATTTCTAACCCCTATGAAACCATTTTTGGCTATTTCTCAACAATTTTTGACATTTCTATCCCACGCTTGCCCATTTCGATCCTATTTTTGCCAAGTTTCAACCCATTTTACGCCGTGGTTTTGCCTTTTCCGAACTGTTTTTGACCATTTCTAACCTGTTTTGAGCCGTTTTGGTCTATTTCTAGCCCATTTTTGGCCATTTCTAGCCCGTTCAAAGCATTTTTTGGTCTTTTCTAACCCATTTTTTGCCCTATTGAACCCACTTTTTGGCAATTTCATCTATTTGTAGCCCGCTTTTGGCCTTTTCTAACCCATTTGTACCCACTTCTAACCTGTCTGGAAACATTTTTGGCCATTTCTAAGTCATTTTAAGCCTCTATTTTTCCTTTCCTAACCCACTTCTGTCAATTTCTAACCCGTTTTAAGCCATTTCTTTCCTTTCCTAACCACTTTCTTTCCTGTTTTCAACCATTTTTGTCCCTTTCTGACCTGGTTCTGCCCTTTTCTATCCCGTTTTAAGCCATTCTTGGCAATTTCTAAACACTTTTTCCCATTTCTATCCCATTTTTGCCCATTTGACACTCGTTTTAAGCCATTTTTGGCCATTTCTAACCTGCTTTTGCCCTTTTCTAGCTACTTTCAAGCCTTCTTTTTTCCCATTTCTTACGCACTCTTGGAAGTTTCAGAAAAGTTTTAGGCCATTTTGGCCATTTCTATTCCATTTTTTCCCACTTCTAATTCCTTTTAAGTCATTTTTAGCTATTTCTAAAGCATTTTTGGCCCATTTCAACCCATTTTAAGCCTTTTTTGCTCTTTTCTAAACAATTTGCCCACTTCTAACCCATTTCAAGCCATTTCTGGCTACTGTTAAGCAACCTTGGCCATTTCTCTCCCTTTTCTGCCAATCTGAAACCCTCTTTAAGCCATTTTTTGCCGTTTCTCTCATATTCTTGCCCACTTTCAACCCGTTTCAAGCCATTTGCTTCCTTTTCGAACTATTTTGTGCCCATTCCTTACCTGTATTTCGCCATATTTGGCCATTTCTAAACTATTTTTGCCCACTTCTAATCCATTTTTTGCCCATTTCTAATCCATTTTTGCCCATTTCCAAAATGTTTTATGCTCTTTTTGCCAATTCTAACCCATTTCTTAGCATCTTTCTAACCCGTTTTGAGCAATTTTGGGCCGTTTCTAACCTTTCTTATGCCACATTGGCCTCTTTCAAAGCCAGTTTTAGCCATTTCGAAACCACTTCTTCGCACTTCTAAGTCGGTTTAAGTAGGCTTTGGCCATTTCTAACCCCTTTTTGCTCATTTCTAACCCATTTTTAGCCATTATATTCACGTTCCTTACTCATTTTTGCCTATTTCTTGCCTGCTTTCAGCCATCTTGGGCCTTAGCTAACCCATTTTTACTCCCTTCTAACCTGTCTGGAACCATTTTTGGCCATTTCTCAATCATGTGTACCCATTTCTAACCCCTATGAAACCATTTTTGGCTATTTCTCAACAATTTTTGACATTTCTATCCCACGCTTGCCCATTTTGATCCTATTTTTGCCAAGTTTCAACCCATTTTACGCCGTGGTTTTGCCTTTTCCGAACTGTTTTTGACCATTTCTAACCTGTTTTGAGCCGTTTTGGTCTATTTCTAGCCCATTTTTGGCCATTTCTAGCCCGTTCAAAGCATTTTTTGGTCTTTTCTAACCCATTTTTTGCCCTATTGAACCCACTTTTTGGCAATTTCATCTATTTGTAGCCCGCTTTTGGCCTTTTCTAACCCATTTGTACCCACTTCTAACCTGTCTGGAAACATTTTTGGCCATTTCTAAGTCATTTTAAGCCTCTATTTTTCCTTTCCTAACCCACTTCTGTCAATTTCTAACCCGTTTTAAGCCATTTCTTTCCTTTCCTAACCACTTTCTTTCCTGTTTTCAACCATTTTTGTCCCTTTCTGACCTGGTTCTGCCCTTTTCTATCCCGTTTTAAGCCATTCTTGGCAATTTCTAAAGACTTTTTCCCATTTCTATCCCATTTTTGCCCATTTGACACTCGTTTTAAGCCATTTTTGGCCATTTCTAACCTGCTTTTGCCCTTTTCTAGCTACTTTCAAGCCTTCTTTTTTCCCATTTCTTACGCACTCTTGGAAGTTTCAGAAAAGTTTTAGGCCATTTTGGCCATTTCTATTCCATTTTTTCCCACTTCTAATTCCTTTTAAGTCATTTTTAGCTATTTCTAAAGCATTTTTGGCCCATTTCAACCCATTTTAAGCCTTTTTTGCTCTTTTCTAAACAATTTGCCCACTTCTAACCCATTTCAAGCCATTTCTGGCTACTGTTAAGCAACCTTGGCCATTTCTCTCCCTTTTCTGCCAATCTGAAACCCTCTTTAAGCCATTTTTTGCCGTTTCTCTCATATTCTTGCCCACTTTCAACCCGTTTCAAGCCATTTGCTTCCTTTTCGAACTATTTTGTGCCCATTCCTTACCTGTATTTCGCCATATTTGGCCATTTCTAAACTATTTTTGCCCACTTCTAATCCATTTTTTGCCCATTTCTAATCCATTTTTGCCCATTTCCAAAATGTTTTATGCTCTTCTTGCCAATTCTAACCCATTTCTTAGCACCTTTCTAACCCGTTTTGAGCAATTTTGGGCCGTTTCTAACCTTTCTTATGCCACATTGGCCTCTTTCAAAGCCAGTTTTAGCCATTTCGAAATCACTTTTTCGCACTTCTAAGTCGGTTTAAGTAGGCTTTGGCCATTTCTAACCCCTTTTTGCTCATTTCTAACCCATTTTTAGCCATTATATTCACTTTCCTTACTCATTTTTGCCTATTTCTTGCCCGCTTTCAGCCATCTTGGGCGTTAGCTTACCCATTTTTACTCCCTTCTAACCTGTCTGGAACCATTTTTGGCCATTTCTCACTCATGTGTACCCATTTCTAACCCCTATGAAACCATTTTTGGCTATTTCTCAACAATTTTTGACATTTCTATCCCACGCTTGCCCATTTCGATCCTATTTTTGCCAAGATTCAACCCATTTTACGCCGTGGTTTTGCCTTTTCCGAACTGTTTTTGACCATTTCTAACCTGGTTTGTGCCGTTTTGGTCTATTTCTAGCCCATTTTTGGCCATTTCTAGCCCGTTCAAAGCATTTTTTGGTCTTTTCTAACCCATTTTTTGCCCTATTGAACCCACTTTTTGCCAATTTCATCTATTTGTAGCCCGCTTTTGGCCTTTTCTAACCCCTTTTTACCCACTTCTAACCTGTCTGGAAACATTTTTGGCCATTTCTAAGTCATTTTAAGCCTCTATTTTTCCTTTCCTAACCCACTTCTGTCAATTTCTAACCCGTTTTAAGCCATTTCTTTCCTTTCCTAACCACTTTCTTTCCTGTTTTCAACCATTTTTGTCCCTTTCTGACCTGGTTCTGCCCTTTTCTATCCCGTTTTAAGCCATTCTTGGCAATTTCTAAAGACTTTTTCCCATTTCTATCCCATTTTTGCCCATTTGACACTCGTTTTAAGCCATTTTTGGCCATTTCTAACCTGCTTTTGCCCTTTTCTAGCTACTTTCAAGCCTTCTTTTTTCCCATTTCTTACGCACTCTTGGAAGTTTCAGAAAAGTTTTAGGCCATTTTGGCCATTTCTATTCCATTTTTTCCCACTTCTAATTCCTTTTAAGTCATTCTTAGCTATTTCTAAAGCATTTTTGGCCCATTTCAACCCATTTTAAGCCTTTTTTGCTCTTTTCTAAACAATTTGCCCACTTCTAACCCATTTCAAGCCATTTCTGGCTACTGTTAAGCAACCTTGGCCATTTCTCTCCCTTTTCTGCCAATCTGAAACCCTCTTTAAGCCATTTTTTGCCGTTTCTCTCATATTCTTGCCCACTTTCAACCCGTTTCAAGCCATTTGCTTCCTTTTCGAACTATTTTGTGCCCATTCCTTACCTGTATTTCGCCATATTTGGCCATTTCTAAACTATTTTTGCCCACTTCTAATCCATTTTTTGCCCATTTCTAATCCATTTTTGCCCATTTCCAAAATGTTTTATGCTCTTTTTGCCAATTCTAACCCATTTCTTAGCATCTTTCTAACCCGTTTTGAGCAATTTTGGGCCGTTTCTAACCTTTCTTATGCCACATTGGCCTCTTTCAAAGCCAGTTTTAGCCATTTCGAAACCACTTTTTCGCACTTCTAAGTCGGTTTAAGTAGGCTTTGGCCATTTCTAACCCCTTTTTGCTCATTTCTAACCCATTTTTAGCCATTATATTCACGTTCCTTACTCATTTTTGCCTATTTCTTGCCTGCTTTCAGCCATCTTGGGCCTTAGCTAACCCATTTTTACTCCCTTCTAACCTGGCTGGAACCATTTTTGGCCATTTCTCAATCATGTGTACCCATTTCTAACCCCTATAAAACCATTTTTGGCTATTTCTCAACAATTTTTGACATTTCTATCCCACGCTTGCCCATTTTGATCCTATTTTTGCCAAGTTTCAACCCATTTTACGCCGTGGTTTTGCCTTTTCCGAACTGTTTTTGACCATTTCTAACCTGTTTTGAGCCGTTTTGGTCTATTTCTAGCCCATTTTTGGCCATTTCTAGCCCGTTCAAAGCATTTTTTGGTCTTTTCTAACCCATTTTTTGCCCTATTGAACCCACTTTTTGGCAATTTCATCTATTTGTAGCCCGCTTTTGGCCTTTTCTAACCCCTTTTTACCCACTTCTAACCTGTCTGGAATCATTTTTGGCCATTTCTAAGTCATTTTAAGCCTCTATTTTTCCTTTCCTAACCCACTTCTGTCAATTTCTAACCCGTTTTAAGCCATTTCTTTCCTTTCCTAACCACTTTCTTTCCTGTTTTCAACCATTTTTGTCCCTTTCTGACCTGGTTCTGCCCTTTTCTATCCCGTTTTAAGCCATTCTTGGCAATTTCTAAAGACTTTTTCCCTTTTCTATCCCATTTTTGCCCATTTGACACTCGTTTTAAGCCATTTTTGGCCATTTCTAACCTGCTTTTGCCCTTTTCTAGCTACTTTCAAGCCTTCTTTTTTCCCATTTCTTACGCACTCTTGGAAGTTTCAGAAAAGTTTTAGGCCATTTTGGCCATTTCTATTCCATTTTTTCCCACTTCTAATTCCTTTTAAGTCATTTTTAGCTATTTCTAAAGCATTTTTGGCCCATTTCAACCCATTTTAAGCCTTTTTTGCTCTTTTCTAAACAATTTGCCCACTTCTAACCCATTTCAAGCCATTTCTGGCTACTGTTAAGCAACCTTGGCCATTTCTCTCCCTTTTCTGCCAATCTGAAACCCTCTTTAAGCCATTTTTTGCCGTTTCTCTCATATTCTTGCCCACTTTCAACCCGTTTCAAGCCATTTGCTTCCTTTTCGAACTATTTTGTGCCCATTCCTTACCTGTATTTCGCCATATTTGGCCATTTCTAAACTATTTTTGCCCACTTCTAATCCATTTTTTGCCCATTTCTAATCCATTTTTGCCCATTTCCAAAATGTTTTATGCTCTTTTTGCCAATTCTAACCCATTTCTTAGCATCTTTCTAACCCGTTTTGAGCAATTTTGGGCCGTTTCTAACCTTTCTTATGCCACATTGGCCTCTTTCAAAGCCAGTTTTAGCCATTTCGAAACCACTTCTTCGCACTTCTAAGTCGGTTTAAGTAGGCTTTGGCCATTTCTAACCCCTTTTTGCTCATTTCTAACCCATTTTTAGCCATTATATTCACGTTCCTTACTCATTTTTGCCTATTTCTTGCCTGCTTTCAGCCATCTTGGGCCTTAGCTAACCCATTTTTACTCCCTTCTAACCTGTCTGGAACCATTTTTGGCCATTTCTCAATCATGTGTACCCATTTCTAACCCCTATGAAACCATTTTTGGCTATTTCTCAACAATTTTTGACATTTCTATCCCACGCTTGCCCATTTTGATCCTATTTTTGCCAAGTTTCAACCCATTTTACGCCGTGGTTTTGCCTTTTCCGAACTGTTTTTGACCATTTCTAACCTGGTTTGAGCCGTTTTGGTCTATTTCTAGACCATTTTTGGCCATTTCTAGCCCGTTCAAAGCATTTTTTGGTCTTTTCTAACCCATTTTTTGCCCTATTGAACCCGCTTTTTGGCAATTTCATCTATTTGTAGCCCGCTTTTGGCCTTTTCTAACCCCTTTTTACCCACTTCTAACCTGTCTGGAATCATTTTTGGCCATTTCTAAGTCATTTTAAGCCTCTATTTTTCCTTTCCTAACCCACTTCTGTCAATTTCTAACCCGTTTTAAGCCATTTCTTTCCTTTCCTAACCACTTTCTTTCCTGTTTTCAACCATTTTTGTCCCTTTCTGACCTGGTTCTGCCCTTTTCTATCCCGTTTTAAGCCATTCTTGGCAATTTCTAAAGACTTTTTCCCTTTTCTATCCCATTTTTGCCCATTTGACACTCGTTTTAAGCCATTTTTGGCCATTTCTAACCTGCTTTTGCCCTTTTCTAGCTACTTTCAAGCCTTCTTTTTTCCCATTTCTTACGCACTCTTGGAAGTTTCAGAAAAGTTTTAGGCCATTTTGGCCATTTCTATTCCATTTTTTCCCACTTCTAATTCCTTTTAAGTCATTTTTAGCTATTTCTAAAGCATTTTTGGCCCATTTAAACCCATTTTAAGCCTTTTTTGCTCTTTTCTAAACAATTTGCCCACTTCTAACCCATTTCAAGCCATTTCTGGCTACTGTTAAGCAACCTTGGCCATTTCTCTCCCTTTTCTGCCAATCTGAAACCGTCTTTAAGCCATTTTTTGCCGTTTCTCTCATATTCTTGCCCACTTTCAACCCGTTTCAAGCCATTTGCTTCCTTTTCGAACTATTTTGTGCCCATTCCTTACCTGTATTTCGCCATATTTGGCCATTTCTAAACTATTTTTGCCCACTTCTAATCCATTTTTTGCCCATTTCTAATCCATTTTTGCCCATTTCCAAAATGTTTTATGCTCTTTTTGCCAATTCTAACCCATTTCTTAGCATCTTTCTAACCCGTTTTGAGCAATTTTGGGCCGTTTCTAACCTTTCTTATGCCACATTGGCCTCTTTCAAAGCCAGTTTTAGCCATTTCGAAACCACTTCTTCGCACTTCTAAGTCGGTTTAAGTAGGCTTTGGCCATTTCTAACCCCTTTTTGCTCATTTCTAACCCATTTTTAGCCATTATATTCACGTTCCTTACTCATTTTTGCCTATTTCTTGCCTGCTTTCAGCCATCTTGGGCCTTAGCTAACCCATTTTTACTCCCTTCTAACCTGTCTGGAACCATTTTTGGCCATTTCTCAATCATGTGTACCCATTTCTAACCCCTATGAAACCATTTTTGGCTATTTCTCAACAATTTTTGACATTTCTATCCCACGCTTGCCCATTTTGATCCTATTTTTGCCAAGTTTCAACCCATTTTACGCCGTGGTTTTGCCTTTTCCGAACTGTTTTTGACCATTTCTAACCTGTTTTGAGCCGTTTTGGTCTATTTCTAGCCCATTTTTGGCCATTTCTAGCCCGTTCAAAGCATTTTTTGGTCTTTTCTAACCCATTTTTTGCCCTATTGAACCCACTTTTTGGCAATTTCATCTATTTGTAGCCCGCTTTTGGCCTTTTCTAACCCCTTTTTACCCACTTCTAACCTGTCTGGAATCATTTTTGGCCATTTCTAAGTCATTTTAAGCCTCTATTTTTCCTTTCCTAACCCACTTCTGTCAATTTCTAACCCGTTTTAAGCCATTTCTTTCCTTTCCTAACCACTTTCTTTCCTGTTTTCAACCATTTTTGTCCCTTTCTGACCTGGTTCTGCCCTTTTCTATCCCGTTTTAAGCCATTCTTGGCAATTTCTAAAGACTTTTTCCCTTTTCTATCCCATTTTTGCCCATTTGACACTCGTTTTAAGCCATTTTTGGCCATTTCTAACCTGCTTTTGCCCTTTTCTAGCTACTTTCAAGCCTTCTTTTTTCCCATTTCTTACGCACTCTTGGAAGTTTCAGAAAAGTTTTAGGCCATTTTGGCCATTTCTATTCCATTTTTTCCCACTTCTAATTCCTTTTAAGTCATTTTTAGCTATTTCTAAAGCATTTTTGGCCCATTTCAACCCATTTTAAGCCTTTTTTGCTCTTTTCTAAACAATTTGCCCACTTCTAACCCATTTCAAGCCATTTCTGGCTACTGTTAAGCAACCTTGGCCATTTCTCTCCCTTTTCTGCCAATCTGAAACCGTCTTTAAGCCATTTTTTGCCGTTTCTCTCATATTCTTGCCCACTTTCAACCCGTTTCAAGCCATTTGCTTCCTTTTCGAACTATTTTGTGCCCATTCCTTACCTGTATTTCGCCATATTTGGCCATTTCTAAACTATTTTTGCCCACTTCTAATCCATTTTTTGCCCATTTCTAATCCATTTTTGCCCATTTCCAAAATGTTTTATGCTCTTTTTGCCAATTCTAACCCATTTCTTAGCATCTTTCTAACCCGTTTTGAGCAATTTTGGGCCGTTTCTAACCTTTCTTATGCCACATTGGCCTCTTTCAAAGCCAGTTTTAGCCATTTCGAAACCACTTTTTCGCACTTCTAAGTCGGTTTAAGTAGGCTTTGGCCATTTCTAACCCCTTTTTGCTCATTTCTAACCCATTTTTAGCCATTATATTCACTTTCCTTACTCATTTTTGCCTATTTCTTGCCCGCTTTCAGCCGTCTTGGGCGTTAGCTTACCCATTTTTACTCCCTTCTAACCTGTCTGGAACCATTTTTGGCCATTTCTCACTCATGTGTACCCATTTCTAACCCCTATGAAACCATTTTTGGCTATTTCTCAACAATTTTTGACATTTCTATCCCATGCTTGCCCATTTCGATCCTATTTTTGCCAAGATTCAACCCTTTTTACGCCGTGGTTTTGCCTTTTCCGAACTGTTTTTGACCATTTCTAACCTGGTTTGTGCCGTTTTGGTCTATTTCTAGCCCATTTTTGGCCATTTCTAGCCCGTTCAAAGCATTTTTTGGTCTTTTCTAACCCATTTTTTGCCCTATTGAACCCACTTTTTGGCAATTTCATCTATTTGTAGCCCGCTTTTGGCCTTTTCTAACCCATTTGTACCCACTTCTAACCTGTCTGGAAACATTTTTGGCCATTTCTAAGTCATTTTAAGCCTCTATTTTTCCTTTCCTAACCCACTTCTGTCAATTTCTAACCCGTTTTAAGCCATTTCTTTCCTTTCCTAACCACTTTCTTTCCTGTTTTCAACCATTTTTGTCCCTTTCTGACCTGGTTCTGCCCTTTTCTATCCCGTTTTAAGCCATTCTTGGCAATTTCTAAAGACTTTTTCCCTTTTCTATCCCATTTTTGCCCATTTGACACTCGTTTTAAGCCATTTTTGGCCATTTCTAACCTGCTTTTGCCCTTTTCTAGCTACTTTCAAGCCTTCTTTTTTCCCATTTCTTACGCACTCTTGGAAGTTTCAGAAAAGTTTTAGGCCATTTTGGCCATTTCTATTCCATTTTTTCCCACTTCTAATTCCTTTTAAGTCATTTTTAGCTATTTCTAAAGCATTTTTGGCCCATTTCAACCCATTTTCAGCCTTTTTTGCTCTTTTCTATACAATTTGCCCACTTCTAACCCATTTCAAGCCATTTCTGGCTACTGTTAAGCAACCTTGGCCATTTCTCTCCCTTTTCTGCCAATCTGAAACCCTCTTTAAGCCATTTTTTGCCGTTTCTCTCATATTCTTGCCCACTTTCAACCCGTTTCAAGCCATTTGCTTCCTTTTCGAACTATTTTGTGCCCATTCCTTACCTGTATTTCGCCATATTTGGCCATTTCTAAACTATTTTTGCCCACTTCTAATCCATTTTTTGCCCATTTCTAATCCATTTTTGCCCATTTCCAAAATGTTTTATGCTCTTCTTGCCAATTCTAACCCATTTCTTAGCATCTTTCTAACCCGTTTTGAGCAATTTTGGGCCGTTTCTAACCTTTCTTATGCCACATTGGCCTCTTTCAAAGCCAGTTTTAGCCATTTCGAAACCACTTTTTCGCACTTCTAAGTCGGTTTAAGTAGGCTTTGGCCATTTCTAACCCCTTTTTGCGCATTTCTAACCCATTTTTAGCCATTATATTCACGTTCCTTACTCATTTTTGCCTATTTCTTGCCTGCTTTCAGCCATCTTGGGCCTTAGCTAACCCATTTTTACTCCCTTCTAACCTGTCTGGAACCATTTTTGGCCATTTCTCAATCATGTGTACCCATTTCTAACCCCTATGAAACCATTTTTGGCTATTTCTCAACAATTTTTGACATTTCTATCCCACGCTTGCCCATTTTGATCCTATTTTTGCCAAGTTTCAACCCATTTTTCGCTGTGGTTTTGCCTTTTCCGAACTGTTTTTGACCATTTCTAACCTGTTTTGAGCCGTCTTGGTCTATTTCTAGCCCATTTTTGGCCATTTCTAGCCCGTTCAAAGCATTTTTTGGTCTTTTCTAACCCATTTTTTGCCCTATTGAACCCACTTTTTGGCAATTTCATCTATTTGTAGCCCGCTTTTGGCCTTTTCTAACCCATTTGTACCCACTTCTAACCTGTCTGGAAACATTTTTGGCCATTTCTAAGTCATTTTAAGCCTCTATTTTTCCTTTCCTAACCCACTTCTGTCAATTTCTAACCCGTTTTAAGCCATTTCTTTCCTTTCCTAACCACTTTCTTTCCTGTTTTCAACCATTTTTGTCCCTTTCTGACCTGGTTCTGCCCTTTTCTATCCCGTTTTAAGCCATTCTTGGCAATTTCTAAACACTTTTTCCCATTTCTATCCCATTTTTGCCCATTTGACACTCGTTTTAAGCCATTTTTGGCCATTTCTAACCTGCTTTTGCCCTTTTCTAGCTACTTTCAAGCCTTCTTTTTTCCCATTTCTTACGCACTCTTGGAAGTTTCAGAAAAGTTTTAGGCCATTTTGGCCATTTCTATTCCATTTTTTCCCACTTCTAATTCCTTTTAAGTCATTCTTAGCTATTTCTAAAGCATTTTTGGCCCATTTCAACCCATTTTAAGCCTTTTTTGCTCTTTTCTAAACAATTTGCCCACTTCTAACCCATTTCAAGCCATTTCTGGCTACTGTTAAGCAACCTTGGCCATTTCTCTCCCTTTTCTGCCAATCTGAAACCCTCTTTAAGCCATTTTTTGCCGTTTCTCTCATATTCTTGCCCACTTTCAACCCGTTTCAAGCCATTTGCTTCCTTTTCGAACTATTTTGTGCCCATTCCTTACCTGTATTTCGCCATATTTGGCCATTTCTAAACTATTTTTGCCCACTTCTAATCCATTTTTTGCCCATTTCTAATCCATTTTTGCCCATTTCCAAAATGTTTTATGCTCTTTTTGCCAATTCTAACCCATTTCTTAGCATCTTTCTAACCCGTTTTGAGCAATTTTGGGCCGTTTCTAACCTTTCTTATGCCACATTGGCCTCTTTCAAAGCCAGTTTTAGCCATTTCGAAACCACTTTTTCGCACTTCTAAGTCGGTTTAAGTAGGCTTTGGCCATTTCTAACCCCTTTTTGCTCATTTCTAACCCATTTTTAGCCATTATATTCACTTTCCTTACTCATTTTTGCCTATTTCTTGCCTGCTTTCAGCCATCTTGGGCCTTAGCTAACCCATTTTTACTCCCTTCTAACCTGTCTGGAACCATTTTTGGCCATTTCTCAATCATGTGTACCCATTTCTAACCCCTATGAAACCATTTTTGGCTATTTCTCAACAATTTTTGACATTTCTATCCCATGCTTGCCCATTTCGATCCTATTTTTGCCAAGTTTCAACCCATTTTACGCTGTGGTTTTGCCTTTTCCGAACTGTTTTTGACCATTTCTAACCTGTTTTGAGCCGTTTTGGTCTATTTCTAGCCCATTTTTGGCCATTTCTAGCCCGTTCCAAGCATTTTTTGGTCTTTTCTAACCCATTTTTTGCCCTATTGAACCCACTTTTTGGCAATTTCATCTATTTGTAGCCCGCTTTTGGCCTTTTCTAACCCCTTTTTACCCACTTCTAACCTGTCTGGAATCATTTTTGGCCATTTCTAAGTCATTTTAAGCCTCTATTTTTCCTTTCCTAACCCACTTCTGTCAATTTCTAACCCGTTTTAAGCCATTTCTTTCCTTTCCTAACCACTTTCTTTCCTGTTTTCAACCATTTTTGTCCCTTTCTGACCTGGTTCTGCCCTTTTCTATCCCGTTCTAAGCCATTCTTGGCAATTTCTAAAGACTTTTTCCCATTTCTATCCCATTTTTGCCCATTTGACACTCGTTTTAAGCCATTTTTGGCCATTTCTAACCTGCTTTTGCCCTTTTCTAGCTACTTTCAAGCCTTCTTTTTTCCCATTTCTTACGCACTCTTGGAAGTTTCAGAAAAGTTTTAGGCCATTTTGGCCATTTCTGTTCCATTTTTTCCCACTTCTAATTCCTTTTAAGTCATTCTTAGCTATTTCTAAAGCATTTTTGGCCCATTTCAACCCATTTTCAGCCTTTTTTGCTCTTTTCTAAACAATTTGCCCACTTCTAACCCATTTCAAGCCATTTCTGGCTACTGTTAAGCAACCTTGGCCATTTCTCTCCCTTTTCTGCCAATCTGAAACCCTCTTTAAGCCATTTTTTGCCGTTTCTCTCATATTCTTGCCCACTTTCAACCCGTTTCAAGCCATTTGCTTCCTTTTCGAACTATTTTGTGCCCATTCCTCACCTGTATTTCGCCATATTTGGCCATTTCTAAACTATTTTTGCCCACTTCTAATCCATTTTTTGCCCATTTCTAATCCATTTTTGCCCATTTCCAAAATGTTTTATGCTCTTCTTGCCAATTCTAACCCATTTCTTAGCACCTTTCTAACCCGTTTTGAGCAATTTTGGGCCGTTTCTAACCTTTCTTATGCCACATTGGCCTCTTTCAAAGCCAGTTTTAGCCATTTCGAAACCACTTTTTCGCACTTCTAAGTCGGTTTAAGTAGGCTTTGGCCATTTCTAACCCCTTTTTGCTCATTTCTAACCCATTTTTAGCCATTATATTCACTTTCCTTACTCATTTTTGCCTATTTCTTGCCTGCTTTCAGCCATCTTGGGCCTTAGCTAACCCATTTTTACTCCCTTCTAACCTGTCTGGAACCATTTTTGGCCATTTCTCAATCATGTGTACCCATTTCTAACCCCTATGAAACCATTTTTGGCTATTTCTCAACAATTTTTGACATTTCTATCCCATGCTTGCCCATTTCGATCCTATTTTTGCCAAGTTTCAACCCATTTTACGCTGTGGTTTTGCCTTTTCCGAACTGTTTTTGACCATTTCTAACCTGTTTTGAGCCGTTTTGGTCTATTTCTAGCCCATTTTTGGCCATTTCTAGCCCGTTCAAAGCATTTTTTGGTCTTTTCTAACCCATTTTTTGCCCTATTGAACCCACTTTTTGGCAATTTCATCTATTTGTAGCCCGCTTTTGGCCTTTTCTAACCCATTTGTACCCACTTCTAACCTGTCTGGAATCATTTTTGGCCATTTCTAAGTCATTTTAAGCCTCTATTTTTCCTTTCCTAACCCACTTCTGTCAATTTCTAACCCGTTTTAAGCCATTTCTTTCCTTTCCTAACCACTTTCTTTCCTGTTTTCAACCATTTTTGTCCTTTTTCTGACCTGGTTCTGCCCTTTTCTATCCCGTTTTAAGCCATTCTTGGCAATTTCTAAAGACTTTTTCCCATTTCTATCCCATTTTTGCCCATTTGACACTCGTTTTAAGCCATTTTTGGCCATTTCTAACCTGCTTTTGCCCTTTTCTAGCTACTTTCAAGCCTTCTTTTTTCCCATTTCTTACGCACTCTTGGAAGTTTCAGAAAAGTTTTAGGCCATTTTGGCCATTTCTATTCCATTTTTTTCCACTTCTAATTCCTTTTAAGTCATTTTTAGCTATTTCTAAAGCATTTTTGGCCCATTTCAACCCATTTTCAGCCTTTTTTGCTCTTTTCTATACAATTTGCCCACTTCTAACCCATTTCAAGCCATTTCTGGCTACTGTTAAGCAACCTTGGCCATTTCTCTCCCTTTTCTGCCAATCTGAAACCCTCTTTAAGCCATTTTTTGCCGTTTCTCTCATATTCTTGCCCACTTTCAACCCGTTTCAAGCCATTTGCTTCCTTTTCGAACTATTTTGTGCCCATTCCTTACCTGTATTTCGCCATATTTGGCCATTTCTAAACTATTTTTGCCCACTTCTAATCCATTTTTTGCCCATTTCTAATCCATTTTTGCCCATTTCCAAAATGTTTTATGCTCTTCTTGCCAATTCTAACCCATTTCTTAGGATCTTTCTAACCCGTTTTGAGCAATTTTGGGCCGTTTCTAACCTTTCTTATGCCACATTGGCCTCTTTCAAAGCCAGTTTTAGCCATTTCGAAACCACTTTTTCGCACTTCTAAGTCGGTTTAAGTAGGCTTTGGCCATTTCTAACCCCTTTTTGCACATTTCTAACCCATTTTTAGCCATTATATTCACGTTCCTTACTCATTTTTGCCTATTTCTTGCCTGCTTTCAGCCATCTTGGGCCTTAGCTAACCCATTTTTACTCCCTTCTAACCTGTCTGGAACCATTTTTGGCCATTTCTCAATCATGTGTACCCATTTCTAACCCCTATAAAACCATTTTTGGCTATTTCTCAACAATTTTTGACATTTCTATCCCACGCTTGCCCATTTTGATCCTATTTTTGCCAAGTTTCAACCCATTTTTCGCTGTGGTTTTGCCTTTTCCGAACTGTTTTTGACCATTTCTAACCTGTTTTGAGCCGTTTTGGTCTATTTCTAGCCCATTTTTGGCCATTTCTAGCCCGTTCCAAGCATTTTTTGGTGTTTTCTAACCCATTTTTTGCCCTATTGAACCCACTTTTTGCCAATTTCATCTATTTGTAGCCCGCTTTTGGCCTTTTCTAACCCCTTTTTACCCACTTCTAACCTGTCTGGAAACATTTTTGGCCATTTCTAAGTCATTTTAAGCCTCTATTTTTCCTTTCCTAACCCACTTCTGTCAATTTCTAACCCGTTTTAAGCCATTTCTTTCCTTTCCTAACCACTTTCTTTCCTGTTTTCAACCATTTTTGTCCCTTTCTGACCTGGTTCTGCCCTTTTCTATCCCGTTTTAAGCCATTCTTGGCAATTTCTAAAGACTTTTTCCCATTTCTATCCCATTTTTGCCCATTTGACACTCGTTTTAAGCCATTTTTGGCCATTTCTAACCTGCTTTTGCCCTTTTCTAGCTACTTTCAAGCCTTCTTTTTTCCCATTTCTTACGCACTCTTGGAAGTTTCAGAAAAGTTTTAGGCCATTTTGGCCATTTCTATTCCATTTTTTCCCACTTCTAATTCCTTTTAAGTCATTTTTAGCTATTTCTAAAGCATTTTTGGCCCATTTCAACCCATTTTCAGCCTTTTTTGCTCTTTTCTATACAATTTGCCCACTTCTAACCCATTTCAAGCCATTTCTGGCTACTGTTAAGCAACCTTGGCCATTTCTCTCCCTTTTCTGCCAATCTGAAACCCTCTTTAAGCCATTTTTTGCCGTTTCTCTCATATTCTTGCCCACTTTCAACCCGTTTCAAGCCATTTGCTTCCTTTTCGAACTATTTTGTGCCCATTCCTTACCTGTATTTCGCCATATTTGGCCATTTCTAAACTATTTTTGCCCACTTCTAATCCATTTTTTGCCCATTTCTAATCCATTTTTGCCCATTTCCAAAATGTTTTATGCTCTTTTTGCCAATTCTAACCCATTTCTTAGCACCTTTCTAACCCGTTTTGAGCAATTTTGGGCCGTTTCTAACCTTTCTTATGCCACATTGGCCTCTTTCAAAGCCAGTTTTAGCCATTTCGAAACCACTTTTTCGCACTTCTAAGTCGGTTTAAGTAGGCTTTGGCCATTTCTAACCCCTTTTTGCTCATTTCTAACCCATTTTTAGCCATTATATTCACGTTCCTTACTCATTTTTGCCTATTTCTTGCCTGCTTTCAGCCATCTTGGGCCTTAGCTAACCCATTTTTACTCCCTTCTAACCTGTCTGGAACCATTTTTGGCCATTTCTCAATCATGTGTACCCATTTCTAACCCCTATGAAACCATTTTTGGCTATTTCTCAACAATTTTTGACATTTCTATCCCATGCTTGCCCATTTCGATCCTATTTTTGCCAAGTTTCAACCCATTTTACGCTGTGGTTTTGCCTTTTCCGAACTGTTTTTGACCATTTCTAACCTGTTTTGAGCCGTTTTGGTCTATTTCTAGCCCATTTTTGGCCATTTCTAGCCCGTTCCAAGCATTTTTTGGTCTTTTCTAACCCATTTTTTGCCCTATTGAACCCACTTTTTGGCAATTTCATCTATTTGTAGCCCGCTTTTGGCCTTTTCTAACCCCTTTTTACCCACTTCTAACCTGTCTGGAATCATTTTTGGCCATTTCTAAGTCATTTTAAGCCTCTATTTTTCCTTTCCTAACCCACTTCTGTCAATTTCTAACCCATTTTAAGCCATTTCTTTCCTTTCCTAACCACTTTCTTTCCTGTTTTCAACCATTTTTGTCCCTTTCTGACCTGGTTCTGCCCTTTTCTATCCCGTTTTAAGCCATTCTTGGCAATTTCTAAACACTTTTTCCCATTTCTATCCCATTTTTGCCCATTTGACACTCGTTTTAAGCCATTTTTGGCCATTTCTAACCTGCTTTTGCCCTTTTCTAGCTACTTTCAAGCCTTCTTTTTTCCCATTTCTTACGCACTCTTGGAAGTTTCAGAAAAGTTTTAGGCCATTTTGGCCATTTCTATTCCATTTTTTCCCACTTCTAATTCCTTTTAAGTCATTTTTAGCTATTTCTAAAGCATTTTTGGCCCATTTCAACCCATTTTCAGCCTTTTTTGCTCTTTTCTATACAATTTGCCCACTTCTAACCCATTTCAAGCCATTTCTGGCTACTGTTAAGCAACCTTGGCCATTTCTCTCCCTTTTCTGCCAATCTGAAACCCTCTTTAAGCCATTTTTTGCCGTTTCTCTCATATTCTTGCCCACTTTCAACCCGTTTCAAGCCATTTGCTTCCTTTTCGAACTATTTTGTGCCCATTCCTTACCTGTATTTCGCCATATTTGGCCATTTCTAAACTATTTTTGCCCACTTCTAATCCATTTTTTGCCCATTTCTAATCCATTTTTGCCCATTTCCAAAATGTTTTATGCTCTTTTTGCCAATTCTAACCCATTTCTTAGCATCTTTCTAACCCGTTTTGAGCAATTTTGGGCCGTTTCTAACCTTTCTTATGCCACATTGGCCTCTTTCAAAGCCAGTTTTAGCCATTTCGAAACCACTTTTTCGCACTTCTAAGTCGGTTTAAGTAGGCTTTGGCCATTTCTAACCCCTTTTTGCTCATTTCTAACCCATTTTTAGCCATTATATTCACTTTCCTTACTCATTTTTGCCTATTTCTTGCCTGCTTTCAGCCATCTTGAGCCTTAGCTAACCCATTTTTACTCCCTTCTAACCTGTCTGGAACCATTTTTGGCCATTTCTCAATCATGTGTACCCATTTCTAACCCCTATAAAACCATTTTTGGCTATTTCTCAACAATTTTTGACATTTCTATCTCATGCTTGCCCATTTCGATCCTATTTTTGCCAAGTTTCAACCCATTTTACGCCGTGGTTTTGCCTTTTCCGAACTGTTTTTGACCATTTCTAACCTGTTTTGAGCCGTTTTGGTCCATTTCTAGCCCATTTTTTGGCCATTTCTAGCCCGTTCAAAGCATTTTTTGGTGTTTTCTAACCCATTTTTTGCCCTATTGAACCCACTTTTTGCCAATTTCATCTATTTGTAGCCCGCTTTTGGCCTTTTCTAACCCCTTTTTACCCACTTCTAACCTGTCTGGAATCATTTTTGGCCATTTCTAAGTCATTTTAAGCCTCTATTTTTCCTTTCCTAACCCACTTCTGTCAATTTCTAACCCGTTTTAAGCCATTTCTTTCCTTTCCTAACCACTTTCTTTCCTGTTTTCAACCATTTTTGTCCCTTTCTGACCTGGTTCTGCCCTTTTCTATCCCGTTCTAAGCCATTCTTGGCAATTTCTAAACACTTTTTCCCATTTCTATCCCATTTTTGCCCATTTGACACTCGTTTTAAGCCATTTTTGGCCATTTCTAACCTGCTTTTGCCCTTTTCTAGCTACTTTCAAGCCTTCTTTTTTCCCATTTCTTACGCACTCTTGGAAGTTTCAGAAAAGTTTTAGGCCATTTTGGCCATTTCTGTTCCATTTTTTCCCACTTCTAATTCCTTTTAAGTCATTCTTAGCTATTTCTAAAGCATTTTTGGCCCATTTCAACCCATTTTCAGCCTTTTTTGCTCTTTTCTAAACAATTTGCCCACTTCTAACCCATTTCAAGCCATTTCTGGCTACTGTTAAGCAACCTTGGCCATTTCTCTCCCTTTTCTGCCAATCTGAAACCCTCTTTAAGCCATTTTTTGCCGTTTCTCTCATATTCTTGCCCACTTTCAACCCGTTTCAAGCCATTTGCTTCCTTTTCGAACTATTTTGTGCCCATTCCTCATCTGTATTTCGCCATATTTGGCCATTTCTAAACTATTTTTGCCCACTTCTAATCCATTTTTTGCCCACTTCTAATCCATTTTTTGCCCATTTCTAATCCATTTTTGCCCATTTCCAAAATGTTTTATGCTCTTCTTGCCAATTCTAACCCATTTCTTAGCATCTTTCTAACCCGTTTTGAGCAATTTTGGGCCGTTTCTAACCTTTCTTATGCCACATTGGCCTCTTTCAAAGCCAGTTTTAGCCATTTCGAAACCACTTTTTCGCACTTCTAAGTCGGTTTAAGTAGGCTTTGGCCATTTCTAACCCCTTTTTGCTCATTTCTAACCCATTTTTAGCCATTATATTCACTTTCCTTACTCATTTTTGCCTATTTCTTGCCTGCTTTCAGCCATCTTGGGCCTTAGCTAACCCATTTTTACTCCCTTCTAACCTGTCTGGAACCATTTTTGGCCATTTCTCAATCATGTGTACCCATTTCTAACCCCTATGAAACCATTTTTGGCTATTTCTCAACAATTTTTGACATTTCTATCTCATGCTTGCCCATTTCGATCCTATTTTTGCCAAGTTTCAACCCATTTTTCGCTGTGGTTTTGCCTTTTCCGAACTGTTTTTGACCATTTCTAACCTGTTTTGAGCCGTTTTGGTCTATTTCTAGCCCATTTTTGGCCATTTCTAGCCCGTTCCAAGCATTTTTTGGTCTTTTCTAACCCATTTTTTGCCCTATTGAACCCACTTTTTGGCAATTTCATCTATTTCTAGCCCGTTTTTGGCCTTTTCTAACCCCTTTTTACCCACTTCTAACCTGTCTGAAATCATTTTTGGCCATTTCTAAGTCATTTTAAGCCTCTATTTTTCCTTTCCTAACCCACTTCTGTCAATTTCTAACCCGTTTTAAGCCATTTCTTTCCTTTCCTAACCACTTTCTTTCCTGTTTTCAACCATTTTTGTCCCTTTCTGACCTGGTTCTGCCCTTTTCTATCCCGTTCTAAGCCATTCTTGGCAATTTCTAAAGACTTTTTCCCATTTCTATCCCATTTTTGCCCATTTGACACTCGTTTTAAGCCATTTTTGGCCATTTCTAACCTGCTTTTGCCCTTTTCTAGCTACTTTCAAGCCTTCTTTTTTCCCATTTCTTACGCACTCTTGGAAGTTTCAGAAAAGTTTTAGGCCATTTTGGCCATTTCTATTCCATTTTTTCCCACTTCTAATTCCTTTTAAGTCATTTTTAGCTATTTCTAAAGCATTTTTGGCCCATTTCAACCCATTTTCAGCCTTTTTTGCTCTTTTCTATACAATTTGCCCACTTCTAACCCATTTCAAGCCATTTCTGGCTACTGTTAAGCAACCTTGGCCATTTCTCTCCCTTTTCTGCCAATCTGAAACCCTCTTTAAGCCATTTTTTGCCGTTTCTCTCATATTCTTGCCCACTTTCAACCCGTTTCAAGCCATTTGCTTCCTTTTCGAACTATTTTGTGCCCATTCCTTACCTGTATTTCGCCATATTTGGCCATTTCTAAACTATTTTTGCCCACTTCTAATCCATTTTTTGCCCATTTCTAATCCATTTTTGCCCATTTCCAAAATGTTTTATGCTCTTCTTGCCAATTCTAACCCATTTCTTAGCATCTTTCTAACCCGTTTTGAGCAATTTTGGGCCGTTTCTAACCTTTCTTATGCCACATTGGCCTCTTTCAAAGCCAGTTTTAGCCATTTCGAAACCACTTTTTCGCACTTCTAAGTCGGTTTAAGTAGGCTTTGGCCATTTCTAACCCCTTTTTGCTCATTTCTAACCCATTTTTAGCCATTATATTCACGTTCCTTACTCATTTTTGCCTATTTCTTGCCTGCTTTCAGCCATCTTGGGCCTTAGCTAACCCATTTTTACTCCCTTCTAACCTGTCTGGAACCATTTTTGGCCATTTCTCAATCATGTGTACCCATTTCTAACCCCTATAAAACCATTTTTGGCTATTTCTCAACAATTTTTGACATTTCTATCTCATGCTTGCCCATTTCGATCCTATTTTTGCCAAGTTTCAACCCATTTTACGCCGTGGTTTTGCCTTTTCCGAACTGTTTTTGACCATTTCTAACCTGTTTTGAGCCGTTTTGGTCCATTTCTAGCCCATTTTTTGGCCATTTCTAGCCCGTTCAAAGCATTTTTTGGTCTTTTCTAACCCATTTTTTGCCCTATTGAACCCACTTTTTGCCAATTTCATCTATTTGTAGCCCGCTTTTGGCCTTTTCTAACCCCTTTTTACCCACTTCTAACCTGTCTGGAATCATTTTTGGCCATTTCTAAGTCATTTTAAGCCTCTATTTTTCCTTTCCTAACCCACTTCTGTCAATTTCTAACCCGTTTTAAGCCATTTCTTTCCTTTCCTAACCACTTTCTTTCCTGTTTTCAACCATTTTTGTCCCTTTCTGACCTGGTTCTGCCCTTTTCTATCCCGTTCTAAGCCATTCTTGGCAATTTCTAAACACTTTTTCCCATTTCTATCCCATTTTTGCCCATTTGACACTCGTTTTAAGCCATTTTTGGCCATTTCTAACCTGCTTTTGCCCTTTTCTAGCTACTTTCAAGCCTTCTTTTTTCCCATTTCTTACGCACTCTTGGAAGTTTCAGAAAAGTTTTAGGCCATTTTGGCCATTTCTGTTCCATTTTTTCCCACTTCTAATTCCTTTTAAGTCATTCTTAGCTATTTCTAAAGCATTTTTGGCCCATTTCAACCCATTTTCAGCCTTTTTTGCTCTTTTCTAAACAATTTGCCCACTTCTAACCCATTTCAAGCCATTTCTGGCTACTGTTAAGCAACCTTGGCCATTTCTCTCCCTTTTCTGCCAATCTGAAACCCTCTTTAAGCCATTTTTTGCCGTTTCTCTCATATTCTTGCCCACTTTCAACCCGTTTCAAGCCATTTGCTTCCTTTTCGAACTATTTTGTGCCCATTCCTCACCTGTATTTCGCCATATTTGGCCATTTCTAAACTATTTTTGCCCACTTCTATATCCATTTTTTGCCCATTTCTAATCCATTTTTGCCCATTTCCAAAATGTTTTATGCTCTTTTTGCCAATTCTAACCCATTTCTTAGCACCTTTCTAACCCGTTTTGAGCAATTTTGGGCCGTTTCTAACCTTTCTTATGCCACATTGGCCTCTTTCAAAGCCAGTTTTAGCCATTTCGAAACCACTTTTTCGCACTTCTAAGTCGGTTTAAGTAGGCTTTGGCCATTTCTAACCCCTTTTTGCTCATTTCTAACCCATTTTTAGCCATTATATTCACGTTCCTTACTCATTTTTGCCTATTTCTTGCCTGCTTTCAGCCATCTTGGGCCTTAGCTAACCCATTTTTACTCCCTTCTAACCTGTCTGGAACCATTTTTGGCCATTTCTCAATCATGTGTACCCATTTCTAACCCCTATGAAACCATTTTTGGCTATTTCTCAACAATTTTTGACATTTCTATCCCATGCTTGCCCATTTCGATCCTATTTTTGCCAAGTTTCAACCCATTTTACGCTGTGGTTTTGCCTTTTCCGAACTGTTTTTGACCATTTCTAACCTGTTTTGAGCCGTTTTGGTCTATTTCTAGCCCATTTTTGGCCATTTCTAGCCCGTTCCAAGCATTTTTTGGTCTTTTCTAACCCATTTTTTGCCCTATTGAACCCACTTTTTGGCAATTTCATCTATTTGTAGCCCGCTTTTGGCCTTTTCTAACCCCTTTTTACCCACTTCTAACCTGTCTGGAATCATTTTTGGCCATTTCTAAGTCATTTTAAGCCTCTATTTTTCCTTTCCTAACCCACTTCTGTCAATTTCTAACCCATTTTAAGCCATTTCTTTCCTTTCCTAACCACTTTCTTTCCTGTTTTCAACCATTTTTGTCCCTTTCTGACCTGGTTCTGCCCTTTTCTATCCCGTTTTAAGCCATTCTTGGCAATTTCTAAACACTTTTTCCCATTTCTATCCCATTTTTGCCCATTTGACACTCGTTTTAAGCCATTTTTGGCCATTTCTAACCTGCTTTTGCCCTTTTCTAGCTACTTTCAAGCCTTCTTTTTTCCCATTTCTTACGCACTCTTGGAAGTTTCAGAAAAGTTTTAGGCCATTTTGGCCATTTCTATTCCATTTTTTCCCACTTCTAATTCCTTTTAAGTCATTTTTAGCTATTTCTAAAGCATTTTTGGCCCATTTCAACCCATTTTCAGCCTTTTTTGCTCTTTTCTATACAATTTGCCCACTTCTAACCCATTTCAAGCCATTTCTGGCTACTGTTAAGCAACCTTGGCCATTTCTCTCCCTTTTCTGCCAATCTGAAACCCTCTTTAAGCCATTTTTTGCCGTTTCTCTCATATTCTTGCCCACTTTCAACCCGTTTCAAGCCATTTGCTTCCTTTTCGAACTATTTTGTGCCCATTCCTTACCTGTATTTCGCCATATTTGGCCATTTCTAAACTATTTTTGCCCACTTCTAATCCATTTTTTGCCCATTTCTAATCCATTTTTGCCCATTTCCAAAATGTTTTATGCTCTTTTTGCCAATTCTAACCCATTTCTTAGCATCTTTCTAACCCGTTTTGAGCAATTTTGGGCCGTTTCTAACCTTTCTTATGCCACATTGGCCTCTTTCAAAGCCAGTTTTAGCCATTTCGAAACCACTTTTTCGCACTTCTAAGTCGGTTTAAGTAGGCTTTGGCCATTTCTAACCCCTTTTTGCTCATTTCTAACCCATTTTTAGCCATTATATTCACGTTCCTTACTCATTTTTGCCTATTTCTTGCCTGCTTTCAGCCATCTTGGGCCTTAGCTAACCCATTTTTACTCCCTTCTAACCTGTCTGGAACCATTTTTGGCCATTTCTCAATCATGTGTACCCATTTCTAACCCCTATAAAACCATTTTTGGCTATTTCTCAACAATTTTTGACATTTCTATCTCATGCTTGCCCATTTCGATCCTATTTTTGCCAAGTTTCAACCCATTTTACGCCGTGGTTTTGCCTTTTCCGAACTGTTTTTGACCATTTCTAACCTGTTTTGAGCCGTTTTGGTCCATTTCTAGCCCATTTTTTGGCCATTTCTAGCCCGTTCAAAGCATTTTTTGGTCTTTTCTAACCCATTTTTTGCCCTATTGAACCCACTTTTTGCCAATTTCATCTATTTGTAGCCCGCTTTTGGCCTTTTCTAACCCCTTTTTACCCACTTCTAACCTGTCTGGAATCATTTTTGGCCATTTCTAAGTCATTTTAAGCCTCTATTTTTCCTTTCCTAACCCACTTCTGTCAATTTCTAACCCGTTTTAAGCCATTTCTTTCCTTTCCTAACCACTTTCTTTCCTGTTTTCAACCATTTTTGTCCCTTTCTGACCTGGTTCTGCCCTTTTCTATCCCGTTCTAAGCCATTCTTGGCAATTTCTAAACACTTTTTCCCATTTCTATCCCATTTTTGCCCATTTGACACTCGTTTTAAGCCATTTTTGGCCATTTCTAACCTGCTTTTGCCCTTTTCTAGCTACTTTCAAGCCTTCTTTTTTCCCATTTCTTACGCACTCTTGGAAGTTTCAGAAAAGTTTTAGGCCATTTTGGCCATTTCTGTTCCATTTTTTCCCACTTCTAATTCCTTTTAAGTCATTCTTAGCTATTTCTAAAGCATTTTTGGCCCATTTCAACCCATTTTCAGCCTTTTTTGCTCTTTTCTAAACAATTTGCCCACTTCTAACCCATTTCAAGCCATTTCTGGCTACTGTTAAGCAACCTTGGCCATTTCTCTCCCTTTTCTGCCAATCTGAAACCCTCTTTAAGCCATTTTTTGCCGTTTCTCTCATATTCTTGCCCACTTTCAACCCGTTTCAAGCCATTTGCTTCCTTTTCGAACTATTTTGTGCCCATTCCTCACCTGTATTTCGCCATATTTGGCCATTTCTAAACTATTTTTGCCCACTTCTAATCCATTTTTTGCCCATTTCTAATCCATTTTTGCCCATTTCCAAAATGTTTTATGCTCTTTTTGCCAATTCTAACCCATTTCTTAGCACCTTTCTAACCCGTTTTGAGCAATTTTGGGCCGTTTCTAACCTTTCTTATGCCACATTGGCCTCTTTCAAAGCCAGTTTTAGCCATTTCGAAACCACTTTTTCGCACTTCTAAGTCGGTTTAAGTAGGCTTTGGCCATTTCTAACCCCTTTTTGCTCATTTCTAACCCATTTTTAGCCATTATATTCACGTTCCTTACTCATTTTTGCCTATTTCTTGCCTGCTTTCAGCCATCTTGGGCCTTAGCTAACCCATTTTTACTCCCTTCTAACCTGTCTGGAACCATTTTTGGCCATTTCTCAATCATGTGTACCCATTTCTAACCCCTATGAAACCATTTTTGGCTATTTCTCAACAATTTTTGACATTTCTATCCCATGCTTGCCCATTTCGATCCTATTTTTGCCAAGTTTCAACCCATTTTACGCTGTGGTTTTGCCTTTTCCGAACTGTTTTTGACCATTTCTAACCTGTTTTGAGCCGTTTTGGTCTATTTCTAGCCCATTTTTGGCCATTTCTAGCCCGTTCCAAGCATTTTTTGGTCTTTTCTAACCCATTTTTTGCCCTATTGAACCCACTTTTTGGCAATTTCATCTATTTGTAGCCCGCTTTTGGCCTTTTCTAACCCCTTTTTACCCACTTCTAACCTGTCTGGAATCATTTTTGGCCATTTCTAAGTCATTTTAAGCCTCTATTTTTCCTTTCCTAACCCACTTCTGTCAATTTCTAACCCATTTTAAGCCATTTCTTTCCTTTCCTAACCACTTTCTTTCCTGTTTTCAACCATTTTTGTCCCTTTCTGACCTGGTTCTGCCCTTTTCTATCCCGTTTTAAGCCATTCTTGGCAATTTCTAAACACTTTTTCCCATTTCTATCCCATTTTTGCCCATTTGACACTCGTTTTAAGCCATTTTTGGCCATTTCTAACCTGCTTTTGCCCTTTTCTAGCTACTTTCAAGCCTTCTTTTTTCCCATTTCTTACGCACTCTTGGAAGTTTCAGAAAAGTTTTAGGCCATTTTGGCCATTTCTATTCCATTTTTTCCCACTTCTAATTCCTTTTAAGTCATTTTTAGCTATTTCTAAAGCATTTTTGGCCCATTTCAACCCATTTTCAGCCTTTTTTGCTCTTTTCTATACAATTTGCCCACTTCTAACCCATTTCAAGCCATTTCTGGCTACTGTTAAGCAACCTTGGCCATTTCTCTCCCTTTTCTGCCAATCTGAAACCCTCTTTAAGCCATTTTTTGCCGTTTCTCTCATATTCTTGCCCACTTTCAACCCGTTTCAAGCCATTTGCTTCCTTTTCGAACTATTTTGTGCCCATTCCTTACCTGTATTTCGCCATATTTGGCCATTTCTAAACTATTTTTGCCCACTTCTAATCCATTTTTTGCCCATTTCTAATCCATTTTTGCCCATTTCCAAAATGTTTTATGCTCTTTTTGCCAATTCTAACCCATTTCTTAGCACCTTTCTAACCCGTTTTGAGCAATTTTGGGCCGTTTCTAACCTTTCTTATGCCACATTGGCCTCTTTCAAAGCCAGTTTTAGCCATTTCGAAACCACTTTTTCGCACTTCTAAGTCGGTTTAAGTAGGCTTTGGCCATTTCTAACCCCTTTTTGCTCATTTCTAACCCATTTTTAGCCATTATATTCACGTTCCTTACTCATTTTTGCCTATTTCTTGCCTGCTTTCAGCCATCTTGGGCCTTAGCTAACCCATTTTTACTCCCTTCTAACCTGTCTGGAACCATTTTTGGCCATTTCTCAATCATGTGTACCCATTTCTAACCCCTATGAAACCATTTTTGGCTATTTCTCAACAATTTTTGACATTTCTATCCCATGCTTGCCCATTTCGATCCTATTTTTGCCAAGTTTCAACCCATTTTACGCTGTGGTTTTGCCTTTTCCGAACTGTTTTTGACCATTTCTAACCTGTTTTGAGCCGTTTTGGTCTATTTCTAGCCCATTTTTGGCCATTTCTAGCCCGTTCCAAGCATTTTTTGGTCTTTTCTAACCCATTTTTTGCCCTATTGAACCCACTTTTTGGCAATTTCATCTATTTGTAGCCCGCTTTTGGCCTTTTCTAACCCCTTTTTACCCACTTCTAACCTGTCTGGAATCATTTTTGGCCATTTCTAAGTCATTTTAAGCCTCTATTTTTCCTTTCCTAACCCACTTCTGTCAATTTCTAACCCATTTTAAGCCATTTCTTTCCTTTCCTAACCACTTTCTTTCCTGTTTTCAACCATTTTTGTCCCTTTCTGACCTGGTTCTGCCCTTTTCTATCCCGTTTTAAGCCATTCTTGGCAATTTCTAAACACTTTTTCCCATTTCTATCCCATTTTTGCCCATTTGACACTCGTTTTAAGCCATTTTTGGCCATTTCTAACCTGCTTTTGCCCTTTTCTAGCTACTTTCAAGCCTTCTTTTTTCCCATTTCTTACGCACTCTTGGAAGTTTCAGAAAAGTTTTAGGCCATTTTGGCCATTTCTATTCCATTTTTTCCCACTTCTAATTCCTTTTAAGTCATTTTTAGCTATTTCTAAAGCATTTTTGGCCCATTTCAACCCATTTTCAGCCTTTTTTGCTCTTTTCTATACAATTTGCCCACTTCTAACCCATTTCAAGCCATTTCTGGCTACTGTTAAGCAACCTTGGCCATTTCTCTCCCTTTTCTGCCAATCTGAAACCCTCTTTAAGCCATTTTTTGCCGTTTCTCTCATATTCTTGCCCACTTTCAACCCGTTTCAAGCCATTTGCTTCCTTTTCGAACTATTTTGTGCCCATTCCTTACCTGTATTTCGCCATATTTGGCCATTTCTAAACTATTTTTGCCCACTTCTAATCCATTTTTTGCCCATTTCTAATCCATTTTTGCCCATTTCCAAAATGTTTTATGCTCTTTTTGCCAATTCTAACCCATTTCTTAGCATCTTTCTAACCCGTTTTGAGCAATTTTGGGCCGTTTCTAACCTTTCTTATGCCACATTGGCCTCTTTCAAAGCCAGTTTTAGCCATTTCGAAACCACTTTTTCGCACTTCTAAGTCGGTTTAAGTAGGCTTTGGCCATTTCTAACCCCTTTTTGCTCATTTCTAACCCATTTTTAGCCATTATATTCACTTTCCTTACTCATTTTTGCCTATTTCTTGCCTGCTTTCAGCCATCTTGAGCCTTAGCTAACCCATTTTTACTCCCTTCTAACCTGTCTGGAACCATTTTTGGCCATTTCTCAATCATGTGTACCCATTTCTAACCCCTATAAAACCATTTTTGGCTATTTCTCAACAATTTTTGACATTTCTATCTCATGCTTGCCCATTTCGATCCTATTTTTGCCAAGTTTCAACCCATTTTACGCCGTGGTTTTGCCTTTTCCGAACTGTTTTTGACCATTTCTAACCTGTTTTGAGCCGTTTTGGTCCATTTCTAGCCCATTTTTTGGCCATTTCTAGCCCGTTCAAAGCATTTTTTGGTGTTTTCTAACCCATTTTTTGCCCTATTGAACCCACTTTTTGCCAATTTCATCTATTTGTAGCCCGCTTTTGGCCTTTTCTAACCCCTTTTTACCCACTTCTAACCTGTCTGGAATCATTTTTGGCCATTTCTAAGTCATTTTAAGCCTCTATTTTTCCTTTCCTAACCCACTTCTGTCAATTTCTAACCCGTTTTAAGCCATTTCTTTCCTTTCCTAACCACTTTCTTTCCTGTTTTCAACCATTTTTGTCCCTTTCTGACCTGGTTCTGCCCTTTTCTATCCCGTTCTAAGCCATTCTTGGCAATTTCTAAACACTTTTTCCCATTTCTATCCCATTTTTGCCCATTTGACACTCGTTTTAAGCCATTTTTGGCCATTTCTAACCTGCTTTTGCCCTTTTCTAGCTACTTTCAAGCCTTCTTTTTTCCCATTTCTTACGCACTCTTGGAAGTTTCAGAAAAGTTTTAGGCCATTTTGGCCATTTCTGTTCCATTTTTTCCCACTTCTAATTCCTTTTAAGTCATTCTTAGCTATTTCTAAAGCATTTTTGGCCCATTTCAACCCATTTTCAGCCTTTTTTGCTCTTTTCTAAACAATTTGCCCACTTCTAACCCATTTCAAGCCATTTCTGGCTACTGTTAAGCAACCTTGGCCATTTCTCTCCCTTTTCTGCCAATCTGAAACCCTCTTTAAGCCATTTTTTGCCGTTTCTCTCATATTCTTGCCCACTTTCAACCCGTTTCAAGCCATTTGCTTCCTTTTCGAACTATTTTGTGCCCATTCCTCATCTGTATTTCGCCATATTTGGCCATTTCTAAACTATTTTTGCCCACTTCTAATCCATTTTTTGCCCATTTCTAATCCATTTTTGCCCATTTCCAAAATGTTTTATGCTCTTTTTGCCAATTCTAACCCATTTCTTAGCACCTTTCTAACCCGTTTTGAGCAATTTTGGGCCGTTTCTAACCTTTCTTATGCCACATTGGCCTCTTTCAAAGCCAGTTTTAGCCATTTCGAAACCACTTTTTCGCACTTCTAAGTCGGTTTAAGTAGGCTTTGGCCATTTCTAACCCCTTTTTGCTCATTTCTAACCCATTTTTAGCCATTATATTCACGTTCCTTACTCATTTTTGCCTATTTCTTGCCTGCTTTCAGCCATCTTGGGCCTTAGCTAACCCATTTTTACTCCCTTCTAACCTGTCTGGAACCATTTTTGGCCATTTCTCAATCATGTGTACCCATTTCTAACCCCTATGAAACCATTTTTGGCTATTTCTCAACAATTTTTGACATTTCTATCTCATGCTTGCCCATTTCGATCCTATTTTTGCCAAGTTTCAACCCATTTTACGCCGTGGTTTTGCCTTTTCCGAACTGTTTTTGACCATTTCTAACCTGTTTTGAGCCGTTTTGGTCTATTTCTAGCCCATTTTTGGCCATTTCTAGCCCGTTCCAAGCATTTTTTGGTCTTTTCTAACCCATTTTTTGCCCTATTGAACCCACTTTTTGGCAATTTCATCTATTTCTAGCCCGTTTTTGGCCTTTTCTAACCCCTTTTTACCCACTTCTAACCTGTCTGGAATCATTTTTGGCCATTTCTAAGTCATTTTAAGCCTCTATTTTTCCTTTCCTAACCCACTTCTGTCAATTTCTAACTCATTTTAAGCCATTTCTTTCCTTTCCTAACCACTTTCTTTCCTGTTTTCAACCATTTTTGTCCCTTTCTGACCTGGTTCTGCCCTTTTCTATCCCGTTTTAAGCCATTCTTGGCAATTTCTAAACACTTTTTCCCATTTCTATCCCATTTTTGCCCATTTGACACTCGTTTTAAGCCATTTTTGGCCATTTCTAACCTGCTTTTGCCCTTTTCTAGCTACTTTCAAGCCTTCTTTTTTCCCATTTCTTACGCACTTTTGGAAGTTTCAGAAAAGTTTTAGGCCATTTTGGCCATTTCTATTCCATTTTTTCCCACTTCTAATTCCTTTTAAGTCATTCTTAGCTATTTCTAAAGCATTTTTGGCCCATTTCAACCCATTTTCAGCCTTTTTTGCTCTTTTCTAAACAATTTGCCCACTTCTAACCCATTTCAAGCCATTTCTGGCTACTGTTAAGCAACCTTGGCCATTTCTGTCCCTTTTCTGCCAATCTGAAACCCTCTTTAAGCCATTTTTTGCCGTTTCTCTCATATTCTTGCCCACTTTCAACCCGTTTCAAGCCATTTGCTTCCTTTTCGAACTATTTTGTGCCCATTCCTTACCTGTATTTCGCCATATTTGGCCATTTCTAAACTATTTTTGCCCACTTCTAATCCATTTTTTGCCCATTTCTAATCCATTTTTGCCCATTTCCAAAATGTTTTATGCTCTTTTTGCCAATTCTAACCCATTTCTTAGCATCTTTCTAACCCGTTTTGAGCAATTTTGGGCCGTTTCTAACCTTTCTTATGCCACATTGGCCTCTTTCAAAGCCAGTTTTAGCCATTTCGAAACCACTTTTTCGCACTTCTAAGTCGGTTTAAGTAGGCTTTGGCCATTTCTAACCCCTTTTTGCTCATTTCTAACCCATTTTTAGCCATTATATTCACTTTCCTTACTCATTTTTGCCTATTTCTTGCCTGCTTTCAGCCATCTTGGGCCTTAGCTAACCCATTTTTACTCCCTTCTAACCTGTCTGGAACCATTTTTGGCCATTTCTCAATCATGTGTACCCATTTCTAACCCCTATGAAACCATTTTTGGCTATTTCTCAACAATTTTTGACATTTCTATCTCATGCTTGCCCATTTCGATCCTATTTTTGCCAAGTTTCAACCCATTTTACGCCGTGGTTTTGCCTTTTCCGAACTGTTTTTGACCATTTCTAACCTGTTTTGAGCCGTTTTGGTCTATTTCTAGCCCATTTTTGGCCATTTCTAGCCCGTTCCAAGCATTTTTTGGTCTTTTCTAACCCATTTTTTGCCCTATTGAACCCACTTTTTGGCAATTTCATCTATTTCTAGCCCGTTTTTGGCCTTTTCTAACCCCTTTTTACCCACTTCTAACCTGTCTGGAATCATTTTTGGCCATTTCTAAGTCATTTTAAGCCTCTATTTTTCCTTTCCTAACCCACTTCTGTCAATTTCTAACTCATTTTAAGCCATTTCTTTCCTTTCCTAACCACTTTCTTTCCTGTTTTCAACCATTTTTGTCCCTTTCTGACCTGGTTCTGCCCTTTTCTATCCCGTTTTAAGCCATTCTTGGCAATTTCTAAACACTTTTTCCCATTTCTATCCCATTTTTGCCCATTTGACACTCGTTTTAAGCCATTTTTGGCCATTTCTAACCTGCTTTTGCCCTTTTCTAGCTACTTTCAAGCCTTCTTTTTTCCCATTTCTTACGCACTTTTGGAAGTTTCAGAAAAGTTTTAGGCCATTTTGGCCATTTCTATTCCATTTTTTCCCACTTCTAATTCCTTTTAAGTCATTCTTAGCTATTTCTAAAGCATTTTTGGCCCATTTCAACCCATTTTCAGCCTTTTTTGCTCTTTTCTAAACAATTTGCCCACTTCTAACCCATTTCAAGCCATTTCTGGCTACTGTTAAGCAACCTTGGCCATTTCTCTCCCTTTTCTGCCAATCTGAAACCCTCTTTAAGCCATTTTTTGCCGTTTCTCTCATATTCTTGCCCACTTTCAACCCGTTTCAAGCCATTTGCTTCCTTTTCGAACTATTTTGTGCCCATTCCTTACCTGTATTTCGCCATATTTGGCCACTTCTAAACTATTTTTGCCCACTTCAAATCCATTTTTTGCCCATTTCTAATCCATTTTTGCCCATTTCCAAAATGTTTTATGCTCTTTTTGCCAATTCTAACCCATTTCTTAGCATCTTTCTAACCCGTTTTGAGCAATTTTGGGCCGTTTCTAACCTTTCTTATGCCACATTGGCCTCTTTCAAAGCCAGTTTTAGCCATTTCGAAACCACTTTTTCGCACTTCTAAGTCGGTTTAAGTAGGCTTTGGCCATTTCTAACCCCTTTTTGCTCATTTCTAACCCATTTTTAGCCATTATATTCACTTTCCTTACTCATTTTTGCCTATTTCTTGCCTGCTTTCAGCCATCTTGGGCCTTAGCTAACCCATTTTTACTCCCTTCTAACCTGTCTGGAACCATTTTTGGCCATTTCTCAATCATGTGTACCCATTTCTAACCCCTATGAAACCATTTTTGGCTATTTCTCAACAATTTTTGACATTTCTATCTCATGCTTGCCCATTTCGATCCTATTTTTGCCAAGTTTCAACCCATTTTTCGCCGTGGTTTTGCCTTTTCCGAACTGTTTTTGACCATTTCTAACCTGTTTTGAGCCGTTTTGGTCTATTTCTAGCCCATTTTTGGCCATTTCTAGCCCGTTCCAAGCATTTTTTGGTCTTTTCTAACCCATTTTTTGCCCTATTGAACCCACTTTTTGGCAATTTCATCTATTTCTAGCCCGTTTTTGGCCTTTTCTAACCCCTTTTTACCCACTTCTAACCTGTCTGAAATCATTTTTGGCCATTTCTAAGTCATTTTAAGCCTCTATTTTTCCTTTCCTAACCCACTTCTGTCAATTTCTAACCCGTTTTAAGCCATTTCTTTCCTTTCCTAACCACTTTCTTTCCTGTTTTCAACCATTTTTGTCCCTTTCTGACCTGGTTCTGCCCTTTTCTATCCCGTTTTAAGCCATTCTTGGCAATTTCTAAACACTTTTTCCCATTTCTATCCCATTTTTGCCCATTTGACACTCGTTTTAAGCCATTTTTGGCCATTTCTAACCTGCTTTTGCCCTTTTCTAGCTACTTTCAAGCCTTCTTTTTTCCCATTTCTTACGCACTCTTGGAAGTTTCAGAAAAGTTTTAGGCCATTTTGGCCATTTCTATTCCATTTTTTCCCACTTCTAATTCCTTTTAAGTCATTCTTAGCTATTTCTAAAGCATTTTTGGCCCATTTCAACCCATTTTCAGCCTTTTTTGCTCTTTTCTAAACAATTTGCCCACTTCTAACCCATTTCAAGCCATTTCTGGCTACTGTTAAGCAACCTTGGCCATTTCTCTCCCTTTTCTGCCAATCTGAAACCCTCTTTAAGCCATTTTTTGCCGTTTCTCTCATATTCTTGCCCACTTTCAACCCGTTTCAAGCCATTTGCTTCCTTTTCGAACTATTTTGTGCCCATTCCTTACCTGTATTTCGCCATATTTGGCCACTTCTAAACTATTTTTGCCCACTTCAAATCCATTTTTTGCCCATTTCTAATCCATTTTTGCCCATTTCCAAAATGTTTTATGCTCTTTTTGCCAATTCTAACCCATTTCTTAGCATCTTTCTAACCCGTTTTGAGCAATTTTGGGCCGTTTCTAACCTTTCTTATGCCACATTGGCCTCTTTCAAAGCCAGTTTTAGCCATTTCGAAACCACTTTTTCGCACTTCTAAGTCGGTTTAAGTAGGCTTTGGCCATTTCTAACCCCTTTTTGCTCATTTCTAACCCATTTTTAGCCATTATATTCACTTTCCTTACTCATTTTTGCCTATTTCTTGCCTGCTTTCAGCCATCTTGGGCCTTAGCTAACCCATTTTTACTCCCTTCTAACCTGTCTGGAACCATTTTTGGCCATTTCTCAATCATGTGTACCCATTTCTAACCCCTATGAAACCATTTTTGGCTATTTCTCAACAATTTTTGACATTTCTATCTCATGCTTGCCCATTTCGATCCTATTTTTGCCAAGTTTCAACCCATTTTACGCCGTGGTTTTGCCTTTTCCGAACTGTTTTTGACCATTTCTAACCTGTTTTGAGCCGTTTTGGTCTATTTCTAGCCCATTTTTGGCCATTTCTAGCCCGTTCCAAGCATTTTTTGGTCTTTTCTAACCCATTTTTTGCCCTATTGAACCCACTTTTTGGCAATTTCATCTATTTCTAGCCCGTTTTTGGCCTTTTCTAACCCCTTTTTACCCACTTCTAACCTGTCTGGAATCACTTTTGGCCATTTCTAAGTCATTTTAAGCCTCTATTTTTCCTTTCCTAACCCACTTCTGTCAATTTCTAACCCATTTTAAGCCATTTCTTTCCTTTCCTAACCACTTTCTTTCCTGTTTTCAACCATTTTTGTCCCTTTCTGACCTGGTTCTGCCCTTTTCTATCCCGTTTTAAGCCATTCTTGGCAATTTCTAAACACTTTTTCCCATTTCTATCCCATTTTTGCCCATTTGACACTCGTTTTAAGCCATTTTTGGCCATTTCTAACCTGCTTTTGCCCTTTTCTAGCTACTTTCAAGCCTTCTTTTTTCCCATTTCTTACGCACTCTTGGAAGTTTCAGAAAAGTTTTAGGCCATTTTAGCCATTTCTATTCCATTTTTTCCCACTTCTAATCCCTTTTAAGTCATTCTTAGCTATTTCTAAAGCATTTTTGGCCCATTTCAACCCATTTTCAGCCTTTTTTGCTCTTTTCTAAACAATTTGCCCACTTCTAACCCATTTCAAGCCATTTCTGGCTACTGTTAAGCAACCTTGGCCATTTTTCTCCCTTTTCTGCCAATCTGAAACCCTCTTTAAGCCATTTTTTGCCGTTTCTCTCATATTCTTGCCCACTTTCAACCCGTTTCAAGCCATTTGCTTCCTTTTCGAACTATTTTGTGCCCATTCCTTACCTGTATTTCGCCATATTTGGCCATTTCTAAACTATTTTTGCCCACTTCTAATCCATTTTTTGCCCATTTCTAATCCATTTTTGCCCATTTCCAAAATGTTTTATGCTCTTTTTGCCAATTCTAACCCATTTCTTAGCATCTTTCTAACCCGTTTTGAGCAATTTTGGGCCGTTTCTAACCTTTCTTATGCCACATTGGCCTCTTTCAAAGCCAGTTTTAGCCATTTCGAAACCACTTTTTCGCACTTCTAAGTCGGTTTAAGTAGGCTTTGGCCATTTCTAACCCCTTTTTGCTCATTTCTAACCCATTTTTAGCCATTATATTCACTTTCCTTACTCATTTTTGCCTATTTCTTGCCTGCTTTCAGCCATCTTGGGCCTTAGCTAACCCATTTTTACTCCCTTCTAACCTGTCTGGAACCATTTTTGGCCATTTCTCAATCATGTGTACCCATTTCTAACCCCTATGAAACCATTTTTGGCTATTTCTCAACAATTTTTGACATTTCTATCTCATGCTTGCCCATTTCGATCCTATTTTTGCCAAGATTCAACCCATTTTACGCCGTGGTTTTGCCTTTTCCGAACTGTTTTTGACCATTTCTAACCTGTTTTGAGCCGTTTTGGTCTATTTCTAGCCCATTTTTTGGCCATTTCTAGCCCGTTCAAAGCATTTTTTGGTCTTTTCTAACCCATTTTTTGCCCTATTGAACCCACTTTTTGGCAATTTCATCTATTTGTAGCCCGCTTTTGGCCTTTTCTAACCCCTTTTTACCCACTTCTAACCTGTCTGGAAACATTTTTGGCCATTTCTAAGTCATTTTAAGCCTCTATTTTTCCTTTCCTAACCCACTTCTGTCAATTTCTAACCCGTTTTAAGCCATTTCTTTCCTTTCCTAACCACTTTCTTTCCTGTTTTCAACCATTTTTGTCCCTTTCTGACCTGGTTCTGCCCTTTTCTATCCCGTTTTAAGCCATTCTTGGCAATTTCTAAACACTTTTTCCCATTTCTATCCCATTTTTGCCCATTTGACACTCGTTTTAAGCCATTTTTGGCCATTTCTAACCTGCTTTTGCCCTTTTCTAGCTACTTTCAAGCCTTCTTTTTTCCCATTTCTTACGCACTCTTGGAAGTTTCAGAAAAGTTTTAGGCCATTTTGGCCATTTCTATTCCATTTTTTCCCACTTCTAATTCCTTTTAAGTCATTCTTAGCTATTTCTAAAGCATTTTTGGCCCATTTCAACCCATTTTCAGCCTTTTTTGCTCTTTTCTAAACAATTTGCCCACTTCTAACCCATTTCAAGCCATTTCTGGCTACTGTTAAGCAACCTTGGCCATTTCTCTCCCTTTTCTGCCAATCTGAAACCCTCTTTAAGCCATTTTTTGCCGTTTCTCTCATATTCTTGCCCACTTTCAACCCGTTTCAAGCCATTTGCTTCCTTTTCGAACTATTTTGTGCCCATTCCTTACCTGTATTTCGCCATATTTGGCCACTTCTAAACTATTTTTGCCCACTTCAAATCCATTTTTTGCCCATTTCTAATCCATTTTTGCCCATTTCCAAAATGTTTTATGCTCTTTTTGCCAATTCTAACCCATTTCTTAGCATCTTTCTAACCCGTTTTGAGCAATTTTGGGCCGTTTCTAACCTTTCTTATGCCACATTGGCCTCTTTCAAAGCCAGTTTTAGCCATTTCGAAACCACTTTTTCGCACTTCTAAGTCGGTTTAAGTAGGCTTTGGCCATTTCTAACCCCTTTTTGCTCATTTCTAACCCATTTTTAGCCATTATATTCACTTTCCTTACTCATTTTTGCCTATTTCTTGCCTGCTTTCAGCCATCTTGGGCCTTAGCTAACCCATTTTTACTCCCTTCTAACCTGTCTGGAACCATTTTTGGCCATTTCTCAATCATGTGTACCCATTTCTAACCCCTATGAAACCATTTTTGGCTATTTCTCAACAATTTTTGACATTTCTATCTCATGCTTGCCCATTTCGATCCTATTTTTGCCAAGTTTCAACCCATTTTTCGCCGTGGTTTTGCCTTTTCCGAACTGTTTTTGACCATTTCTAACCTGTTTTGAGCCGTTTTGGTCTATTTCTAGCCCATTTTTGGCCATTTCTAGCCCGTTCCAAGCATTTTTTGGTCTTTTCTAACCCATTTTTTGCCCTATTGAACCCACTTTTTGGCAATTTCATCTATTTCTAGCCCGTTTTTGGCCTTTTCTAACCCCTTTTTACCCACTTCTAACCTGTCTGAAATCATTTTTGGCCATTTCTAAGTCATTTTAAGCCTCTATTTTTCCTTTCCTAACCCACTTCTGTCAATTTCTAACCCATTTTAAGCCATTTCTTTCCTTTCCTAACCACTTTCTTTCCTGTTTTCAACCATTTTTGTCCCTTTCTGACCTGGTTCTGCCCTTTTCTATCCCGTTTTAAGCCATTCTTGGCAATTTCTAAACACTTTTTCCCATTTCTATCCCATTTTTGCCCATTTGACACTCGTTTTAAGCCATTTTTGGCCATTTCTAACCTGCTTTTGCCCTTTTCTAGCTACTTTCAAGCCTTCTTTTTTCCCATTTCTTACGCACTCTTGGAAGTTTCAGAAAAGTTTTAGGCCATTTTGGCCATTTCTATTCCATTTTTTCCCACTTCTAATTCCTTTTAAGTCATTCTTAGCTATTTCTAAAGCATTTTTGGCCCATTTCAACCCATTTTCAGCCTTTTTTGCTCTTTTCTAAACAATTTGCCCACTTCTAACCCATTTCAAGCCATTTCTGGCTACTGTTAAGCAACCTTGGCCATTTCTCTCCCTTTTCTGCCAATCTGAAACCCTCTTTAAGCCATTTTTTGCCGTTTCTCTCATATTCTTGCCCACTTTCAACCCGTTTCAAGCCATTTGCTTCCTTTTCGAACTATTTTGTGCCCATTCCTTACCTGTATTTCGCCATATTTGGCCACTTCTAAACTATTTTTGCCCACTTCAAATCCATTTTTTGCCCATTTCTAATCCATTTTTGCCCATTTCCAAAATGTTTTATGCTCTTTTTGCCAATTCTAACCCATTTCTTAGCATCTTTCTAACCCGTTTTGAGCAATTTTGGGCCGTTTCTAACCTTTCTTATGCCACATTGGCCTCTTTCAAAGCCAGTTTTAGCCATTTCGAAACCACTTTTTCGCACTTCTAAGTCGGTTTAAGTAGGCTTTGGCCATTTCTAACCCCTTTTTGCTCATTTCTAACCCATTTTTAGCCATTATATTCACTTTCCTTACTCATTTTTGCCTATTTCTTGCCTGCTTTCAGCCATCTTGGGCCTTAGCTAACCCATTTTTACTCCCTTCTAACCTGTCTGGAACCATTTTTGGCCATTTCTCAATCATGTGTACCCATTTCTAACCCCTATGAAACCATTTTTGGCTATTTCTCAACAATTTTTGACATTTCTATCTCATGCTTGCCCATTTCGATCCTATTTTTGCCAAGTTTCAACCCATTTTACGCCGTGGTTTTGCCTTTTCCGAACTGTTTTTGACCATTTCTAACCTGTTTTGAGCCGTTTTGGTCTATTTCTAGCCCATTTTTGGCCATTTCTAGCCCGTTCCAAGCATTTTTTGGTCTTTTCTAACCCATTTTTTGCCCTATTGAACCCACTTTTTGGCAATTTCATCTATTTCTAGCCCGTTTTTGGCCTTTTCTAACCCCTTTTTACCCACTTCTAACCTGTCTGGAATCACTTTTGGCCATTTCTAAGTCATTTTAAGCCTCTATTTTTCCTTTCCTAACCCACTTCTGTCAATTTCTAACCCATTTTAAGCCATTTCTTTCCTTTCCTAACCACTTTCTTTCCTGTTTTCAACCATTTTTGTCCCTTTCTGACCTGGTTCTGCCCTTTTCTATCCCGTTTTAAGCCATTCTTGGCAATTTCTAAACACTTTTTCCCATTTCTATCCCATTTTTGCCCATTTGACACTCGTTTTAAGCCATTTTTGGCCATTTCTAACCTGCTTTTGCCCTTTTCTAGCTACTTTCAAGCCTTCTTTTTTCCCATTTCTTACGCACTCTTGGAAGTTTCAGAAAAGTTTTAGGCCATTTTAGCCATTTCTATTCCATTTTTTCCCACTTCTAATCCCTTTTAAGTCATTCTTAGCTATTTCTAAAGCATTTTTGGCCCATTTCAACCCATTTTCAGCCTTTTTTGCTCTTTTCTAAACAATTTGCCCACTTCTAACCCATTTCAAGCCATTTCTGGCTACTGTTAAGCAACCTTGGCCATTTTTCTCCCTTTTCTGCCAATCTGAAACCCTCTTTAAGCCATTTTTTGCCGTTTCTCTCATATTCTTGCCCACTTTCAACCCGTTTCAACCCATTTGCTTCCTTTTCGAACTATTTTGTGCCATTCCTTACCTGTATTTCGCCATATTTGGCCATTTCTAAACTATTTTTGCCCACTTCTAATCCATTTTTTGCCCATTTCTAATCCATTTTTGCCCATTTCCAAAATGTTTTATGCTCTTTTTGCCAATTCTAACCCATTTCTTAGCATCTTTCTAACCCGTTTTGAGCAATTTTGGGCCGTTTCTAACCTTTCTTATGCCACATTGGCCTCTTTCAAAGCCAGTTTTAGCCATTTCGAAACCACTTCTTCGCACTTCTAAGTCGGTTTAAGTAGGCTTTGGCCATTTCTAACCCCTTTTTGCTCATTTCTAACCCATTTTTAGCCATTATATTCACGTTCCTTACTCATTTTTGCCTATTTCTTGCCTGCTTTCAGCCATCTTGGGCCTTAGCTAACCCATTTTTACTCCCTTCTAACCTGTCTGGAACCATTTTTGGCCATTTCTCACTCATGTGTACCCATTTCTAACCCCTATGAAACCATTTTTGGCTATTTCTCAACAATTTTTGACATTTCTATCCCACGCTTGCCCATTTTGATCCTATTTTTGCCAAGTTTCAACCCATTTTACGCCGTGGTTTTGCCTTTTCCGAACTGTTTTTGACCATTTCTAACCTGTTTTGAGCTGTTTTGGTCTATTTCTAGCCCATTTTTTGGCCATTTCTAGCCCGTTCAAAGCATTTTTTGGTCTTTTCTAACCCATTTTTTGCCCTATTGAACCCACTTTTTGGCAATTTCATCTATTTGTAGCCCGCTTTTGGCCTTTTCTAACCCCTTTTTACCCACTTCTAACCTGTCTGGAAACATTTTTGGCCATTTCTAAGTCATTTTAAGCCTCTATTTTTCCTTTCCTAACCCACTTCTGTCAATTTCTAACCCGTTTTAAGCCATTTCTTTCCTTTCCTAACCACTTTCTTTCCTGTTTTCAACCATTTTTGTCCCTTTCTGACCTGGTTCTGCCCTTTTCTATCCCGTTTTAAGCCATTCTTGGCAATTTCTAAACACTTTTTCCCATTTCTATCCCATTTTTGCCCATTTGACACTCGTTTTAAGCCATTTTTGGCCATTTCTAACCTGCTTTTGCCCTTTTCTAGCTACTTTCAAGCCTTCTTTTTTCCCATTTCTTACGCACTCTTGGAAGTTTCAGAAAAGTTTTAGGCCATTTTGGCCATTTCTATTCCATTTTTTCCCACTTCTAATTCCTTTTAAGTCATTCTTAGCTATTTCTAAAGCATTTTTGGCCCATTTCAACCCATTTTCAGCCTTTTTTGCTCTTTTCTAAACAATTTGCCCACTTCTAACCCATTTCAAGCCATTTCTGGCTACTGTTAAGCAACGTTGGCCATTTCTCTCCCTTTTCTGCCAATCTGAAACCCTCTTTAAGCCATTTTTTGCCGTTTCTCTCATATTCTTGCCCACTTTCAACCCGTTTCAACCCATTTGCTTCCTTTTCGAACTATTTTGTGCCCATTCCTTACCTGTATTTCGCCATATTTGGCCATTTCTAAACTATTTTTGCCCACTTCTAATCCATTTTTTGCCCATTTCTAATCCATTTTTGCCCATTTCCAAAATGTTTTATGCTCTTTTTGCCAATTCTAACCCATTTCTTAGCATCTTTCTAACCCGTTTTGAGCAATTTTGGGCCGTTTCTAACCTTTCTTATGCCACATTGGCCTCTTTCAAAGCCAGTTTTAGCCATTTCGAAACCACTTCTTCGCACTTCTAAGTCGGTTTAAGTAGGCTTTGGCCATTTCTAACCCCTTTTTGCTCATTTCTAACCCATTTTTAGCCATTATATTCACGTTCCTTACTCATTTTTGCCTATTTCTTGCCTGCTTTCAGCCATCTTGGGCCTTAGCTAACCCATTTTTACTCCCTTCTAACCTGTCTGGAACCATTTTTGGCCATTTCTCAATCATGTGTACCCATTTCTAACCCCTATGAAACCATTTTTGGCTATTTCTCAACAATTTTTGACATTTCTATCCCACGCTTGCCCATTTTGATCCTATTTTTGCCAAGTTTCAACCCATTTTACGCCGTGGTTTTGCCTTTTCCGAACTGTTTTTGACCATTTCTAACCTGTTTTGAGCCGTTTTGGTCTATTTCTAGCCCATTTTTTGGCCATTTCTAGCCCGTTCAAAGCATTTTTTGGTCTTTTCTAACCCATTTTTTGCCCTATTGAACCCACTTTTTGGCAATTTCATCTATTTGTAGCCCGCTTTTGGCCTTTTCTAACCCCTTTTTACCCACTTCTAACCTGTCTGGAAACATTTTTGGCCATTTCTAAGTCATTTTAAGCCTCTATTTTTCCTTTCCTAACCCACTTCTGTCAATTTCTAACCCGTTTTAAGCCATTTCTTTCCTTTCCTAACCACTTTCTTTCCTGTTTTCAACCATTTTTGTCCCTTTCTGACCTGGTTCTGCCCTTTTCTATCCCGTTTTAAGCCATTCTTGGCAATTTCTAAACACTTTTTCCCATTTCTATCCCATTTTTGCCCATTTGACACTCGTTTTAAGCCATTTTTGGCCATTTCTAACCTGCTTTTGCCCTTTTCTAGCTACTTTCAAGCCTTCTTTTTTCCCATTTCTTACGCACTCTTGGAAGTTTCAGAAAAGTTTTAGGCCATTTTGGCCATTTCTATTCCATTTTTTCCCACTTCTAATTCCTTTTAAGTCATTCTTAGCTATTTCTAAAGCATTTTTGGCCCATTTCAACCCATTTTAAGCCTTTTTTGCTCTTTTCTAAACAATTTGCCCACTTCTAACCCATTTCAAGCCATTTCTGGCTACTGTTAAGCAACCTTGGCCATTTCTGTCCCTTTTCTGCCAATCTGAAACCCTCTTTAAGCCATTTTTTGCCGTTTCTCTCATATTCTTGCCCACTTTCAACCCGTTTCAAGCCATTTGCTTCCTTTTCGAACTATTTTGTGCCCATTCCTTACCTGTATTTCGCCATATTTGGCCATTTCTAAACTATTTTTGCCCACTTCTAATCCATTTTTTGCCCATTTCTAATCCATTTTTTGCCAATTTCTAATCCATTTTTGCCCATTTCTAAAATGTTTTATGCTCTTTTTGCCAATTCTAACCCATTTCTTAGCACCTTTCTAACCCGTTTTGAGCAATTTTGGGCCGTTTCTAACCTTTTTTATGCCACATTGGCCTCTTTCAAAGCCAGTTTTAGCCGTTTCGAAACCACGTTTTCGCACTTCTAAGTCGGTTTAAGTTGGCTTTGGCAATTTCTAACCCCTTTTTGCACATTTCTAACCCATTTTTAGCCATTATATTCACTTTCCTTACTCATTTTTGCCTATTTCTTGCCCGCTTTCAGCCATCTTGGGCCTTAGCTAACCCATTTTTACTCCCTTCTAACCTGTCTGGAACCATTTTTGGCCATTTCTCAATCATGTGTACCCATTTCTAACCCCTATGAAACCATTTTTGGCTATTTCTCAACAATTTTTGACATTTCTATCCCATGCTTGCCCATTTCGATCCTATTTTTGCCAAGTTTCAAACCGTTTTACGCCGTGGTTTTGCCTTTTCCGAACTGTTTTTGACCATTTCTAACCTGTTTTGAGCCGTTTTGGTCTATTTCTAGCCCATTTTTGGCCATTTCTAGCCCGTTCCAAGCATTTTTTGGTCTATTCTAACCCATTTTTTGCCCTATTGAACCCACTTTTTGGCAATTTCATCTATTTGTAGCCGGCTTTTGGCCTTTCTAACCCCTTTTTACCCACTTCTAACCTGTCTGGAATCATTTTTGGCCATTTCTAAGTCATTTTAAGCCTCTATTTTTCCTTTCCTAACCCACTTCTGTCAATTTCTAACCCGTTTTAAGCCATTCCTTTCCTTTCCTAACCACTTTCTTTCCTGTTTTCAACCATTTTTGTCCCTTTCTGACCTGGTTCTGCCCTTTTCTATCCCGTTTTAAGCCATTCTTGGCAATTTCTAAAGACTTTTTCCCATTTCTATCCCATTTTTGCCCATTTGACACTCGTTTTAAGCCATTTTTGGCCATTTCTAACCTGCTTTTGCCCTTTTCTAGCTACTTTCAAGCCTTCTTTTTTCCCATTTCTTACGCACTCTTGGAAGTTTCAGAAAAGTTTTAGGCCATTTTGGCCATCTCTATTCCATTTTTTCCCACTTCTAATTCCTTTTAAATCATTCTTAGCTATTTCTAAAGCATTTTTTGGCCCATTTCAACCCATTTTAAGCCTTTTTTGCTCTATTCTAAACAATTTGCCCACTTCTAACCCATTTCAAGCCATTTCTGGCCACTGTTAAGCAACCTTGGCCATTTCTCTCCCTTTTCTGCCAATCTGAAACCCTCTTTAAGCCATTTTTTGCCGTTTCTCTCATATTCTTGCCCACTTTCAACCCGTTTCAAGCCATTTGCTTCCTTTTCGAACTATTTTGTGCCCATTCCTTACCTGTATTTCGCCATATTTGGCCACTTCTAAACTATTTTTGCCCACTTCAAATCCATTTTTTGCCCATTTCTAATCCATTTTTGCCCATTTCCAAAATGTTTTATGCTCTTTTTGCCAATTCTAACCCATTTCTTAGCATCTTTCTAACCCGTTTTGAGCAATTTTGGGCCGTTTCTAACCTTTCTTATGCCACATTGGCCTCTTTCAAAGCCAGTTTTAGCCATTTCGAAACCACTTTTTCGCACTTCTAAGTCGGTTTAAGTAGGCTTTGGCCATTTCTAACCCCTTTTTGCTCATTTCTAACCCATTTTTAGCCATTATATTCACTTTCCTTACTCATTTTTGCCTATTTCTTGCCTGCTTTCAGCCATCTTGGGCCTTAGCTAACCCATTTTTACTCCCTTCTAACCTGTCTGGAACCATTTTTGGCCATTTCTCAATCATGTGTACCCATTTCTAACCCCTATGAAACCATTTTTGGCTATTTCTCAACAATTTTTGACATTTCTATCTCATGCTTGCCCATTTCGATCCTATTTTTGCCAAGTTTCAACCCATTTTACGCCGTGGTTTTGCCTTTTCTGAACTGTTTTTGACCATTTCTAACCTGTTTTGAGCCGTTTTGGTCTATTTTTAGCCCATTTTTTGGCCATTTCTAGCCCGTTCAAAGCATTTTTTGGTCTTTTCTAACCCATTTTTTGCCCTATTGAACCCACTTTTTGCCTATTTCATCTATTTCTAGCCCGCTTTTGGCCTTTTCTAACCCCTTTTTACCCACTTCTAACCTGTCTGGAAACATTTTTGGCCATTTCTAAGTCAGTTTAAGCCTCTATTTTTCCTTTCCTAACCCATTTCTGTCAATTTCTAACCCGTTTTAAGCCATTTCTTTCCTTTCCTAACCACTTTCTTTCCTGTTTTCAACCATTTTTGTCCCTTTCTGACCTGGTTCTGCCCTTTTCAATCCCGTTTTAGGCCATTCTTGGCAACTTCTAAACACTTTTTCCCATTTCTATCCCATTTTTGCCCATTTGACACTCGTTTTAAGCCATTTTTGGCCATTTCTAACCTGCTTTTGCCCTTTTCTAGCTACTTTCAAGCCTTCTTTTTTCCCATTTCTTACGCACTCTTGGAAGTTTCAGAAAAGTTTTAGGCCATTTTGGCCATTTCTATTCCATTTTTTCCCACTTCTAATTCCTTTTAAGTCATTCTTAGCTATTTCTAAAGCATTTTTGGCCCATTTCAACCCATTTTAAGCCTTTTTTGCTCTTTTCTAAACAATTTGCCCACTTCTAACCCATTTCAAGCCATTTCTGGCCACTGTTAAGCAACCTTGGCCATTTCTCTCCCTTTTCTGCCAATCTGAAACCCTCTTTAAGCCATTTTTTGCCGTTTCTCTCATATTCTTGCCCACTTTCAACCCGTTTCAAGCCATTTGCTTCCTTTTCGAACTATTTTGTGCCCATTCCTACCTGTATTTCGCCATATTTGGCCACTTCTAAACTATTTTTGCCCACTTCAAATCCATTTTTTGCCCATTTCTAATCCATTTTTGCCCATTTCCAAAATGTTTTATGCTCTTTTTGCCAATTCTAACCCATTTCTTAGCACCTTTCTAACCCGTTCTGAGCAATTTTGGGCCGTTTCTAACCTTTTTTATGCCACATTGGCCTCCTTCAAAGCCAGTTTTAGCCGTTTCGAAACCACGTTTTCGCACTTCTAAGTCGGTTTAAGTAGGCTTTGGCCATTTCTAACCCCTTTTTGCACATTTCTAACCCATTTTTAGCCATTATATTCACGTTCCTTACTCATTTTTGCCTATTTCTTGCCCGCTTTCAGCCATCTTGGGCCTTAGCTAACCCATTTTTACACCCTTCTAACCTGTCTGGAACCATTTTTGGCCATTTCTCAATCATGTGTACCCATTTCTAACCCCTATGAAACCATTTTTGGCTATTTCTCAACAATTTTTGACATTTCTATCCCATGCTTGCCCATTTCGATCCTATTTTTGCCAAGTTTCAACCCGTTTTATACCATAGTTTTGCCTTTTCCGAACTGTTTTTGACCATTTCTAACCTGGTTTGAGCCGTTTTGGTCTATTTCTAGCCCATTTTTGGCCATTTCTAGCCCGTTCCAAGCATTTTTTGGTCTCTTCTAACCCATTTTTTGCCCTATTGAACCCACTTTTTGGCAATTTCATCTATTTGTAGCCCGCTTTTGGCCTTTCTAACCCCTTTTTACCCACTTCTAACCTGTCTGGAATCATTTTTGGCCATTTCTAAGTCATTTTAAGCCTCTATTTTTCCTTTCCTAACCCACTTCTGTCAATTTCTAACCCGTTTTAAGCCATTCCTTTCCTTTCCTAACCACTTTCTTTCCTGTTTTCAACCATTTTTGTCCCTTTCTGACCTGGTTCTGCCCTTTTCTATCCCGTTTTAAGCCATTCTTGGCAATTTCTAAACACTTTTTCCCATTTCTATCCCATTTTTGCCCATTTGACACTCGTTTTAAGCCATTTTTGGCCATTTCTAACCTGCTTTTGCCCTTTTCTAGCTACTTTCAAGCCTTCTTTTTTCCCATTTCTTACGCACTCTTGGAAGTTTCAGAAAAGTTTTAGGCCATTTTGGCCATCTCTATTCCATTTTTTCCCACTTCTAATTCCTTTTAAGTCATTCTTAGCTATTTCTAAAGCATTTTTTGGCCCATTTCAACCCATTTTAAGCCTTTTTTGCTCTTTTCTAAACAATTTGCCCACTTCTAACCCATTTCAAGCCATTTCTGGCCACTGTTAAGCAACCTTGGCCATTTCTCTCCCTTTTCTGCCAATCTGAAACCCTCTTTAAGCCATTTTTTGCCGTTTCTCTCATATTCTTGCCCACTTTCAACCCGTTTCAAGCCATTTGCTTCCTTTTCGAACTATTTTGTGCCCATTCCTTACCTGTATTTCGCCATATTTGGCCACTTCTAAACTATTTTTGCCCACTTCAAATCCATTTTTTGCCCATTTCTAATCCATTTTTGCCCATTTCCAAAATGTTTTATGCTCTTTTTGCCAATTCTAACCCATTTCTTAGCACCTTTCTAACCCGTTCTGAGCAATTTTGGGCCGTTTCTAACCTTTTTTATGCCACATTGGCCTCTTTCAAAGCCAGTTTTAGCCGTTTCGAAACCACGTTTTCGCACTTCTAAGTCGGTTTAAGTAGGCTTTGGCCATTTCTAACCCCTTTTTGCACATTTCTAACCCATTTTTAGCCATTATATTCACGTTCCTTACTCATTTTTGCCTATTTCTTGCCCGCTTTCAGCCATCTTGGGCCTTAGCTAACCCATTTTTACTCCCTTCTAACCTGTCTGGAACCATTTTTGGCCATTTCTCAATCATGTGTACCCATTTCTAACCCCTATGAAACCATTTTTGGCTATTTCTCAACAATTTTTGACATTTCTATCTCATGCTTGCCCATTTCGATCCTATTTTTGCCAAGTTTCAACCCATTTTACGCCGTGGTTTTGCCTTTTCCGAACTGTTTTTGACCATTTCTAACCTGTTTTGAGCCGTTTTGGTCTATTTCTAGCCCATTTTTTGGCCATTTCTAGCCCGTTCAAAGCATTTTTTGGTCTTTTCTAACCCATTTTTTGCCCTATTGAACCCACTTTTTGCCTATTTCATCTATTTGTAGCCCGCTTTTGGCCTTTTCTAACCCCTTTTTACCCACTTCTAACCTGTCTGGAATCATTTTTGGCCATTTCTAAGTCATTTTAAGCCTCTATTTTTCCTTTCCTAACCCACTTCTGTCAATTTCTAACCCATTTTAAGCCATTCCTTTCCTTTCCTAACCACTTTCTTTCCTGTTTTCAACCATTTTTGTCCCTTTCTGACCTGGTTCTGCCCTTTTCTATCCCGTTTTAAGCCATTCTTGGCAATTTCTAAACACTTTTTCCCATTTCTATCCCATTTTTGCCCATTTGACACTCGTTTTAAGCCATTTTTGGCCATTTCTAACCTGCTTTTGCCCTTTTCTAGCTACTTTCAAGCCTTCTTTTTTCCCATTTCTTACGCACTCTTGGAAGTTTCAGAAAAGTTTTAGGCCATTTTGGCCATTTCTATTCCATTTTTTCCCACTTCTAATTCCTTTTAAGTCATTTTTAGCTATTTCTAAAGCATTTTTGGCCCATTTCAACCCATTTTAAGCCTTTTTTGCTCTTTTCTAAACAATTTGCCCGCTTCTAACCCATTTCAAGCCATTTCTGGCCACTGTTAAGCAACCTTGGCCATTTCTCTCCCTTTTCTGCCAATCTGAAACCCTCTTTAAGCCATTTTTTGCCGTTTCTCTCATATTCTTGCCCACTTTCAACCCGTTTCAAGCCATTTGCTTCCTTTTCGAACTATTTTGTGCCCATTCCTTACCTGTATTTCGCCATATTTGGCCACTTCTAAACTATTTTTGCCCACTTCAAATCCATTTTTTGCCCATTTCTAATCCATTTTTGCCCATTTCCAAAATGTTTTATGCTCTTTTTGCCAATTCTAACCCATTTCTTAGCATCTTTCTAACCCGTTCTGAGCAATTTTTGGCCGTTTCTAACCTTTCTTATGCCACATTGGCCTCCTTCAAAGCCAGTTTTAGCCGTTTCGAAACCACGTTTTCGCACTTCTAAGTCGGTTTAAGTAGGCTTTGGCCATTTCTAACCCCTTTTTGCACATTTCTAACCCATTTTTAGCCATTATATTCACGTTCCTTACTCATTTTTGCCTATTTCTTGCCCGCTTTCAGCCATCTTGGGCCTTAGCTAACCCATTTTTACTCCCTTCTAACCTGTCTGGAACCATTTTTGGCCATTTCTCAATCATGTGTACCCATTTCTAACCCCTATGAAACCATTTTTGGCTATTTCTCAACAATTTTTGACATTTCTATCTCATGCTTGCCCATTTCGATCCTATTTTTGCCAAGTTTCAACCCATTTTACGCCGTGGTTTTGCCTTTTCCGAACTGTTTTTGACCATTTCTAACCTGTTTTGAGCCATTTTGGTCTATTTCTAGCCCATTTTTTGGCCATTTCTAGCCCGTTCAAAGCATTTTTTGGTCTTTTCTAACCCATTTTTTGCCCTATTGAACCCACTTTTTGCCTATTTCATCTATTTGTAGCCCGCTTTTGGCCTTTTCTAACCCCTTTTTACCCACTTCTAACCTGTCTGGAATCATTTTTGGCCATTTCTAAGTCATTTTAAGCCTCTATTTTTCCTTTCCTAACCCACTTCTGTCAATTTCTAACCCATTTTAAGCCATTTCTTTCCTTTCCTAACCACTTTCTTTCCTGTTTTCAACCATTTTTGTCCCTTTCTGACCTGGTTCTGCCCTTTTCTATCCCGTTTTAAGCCATTCTTGGCAATTTCTAAACACTTTTTCCCATTTCTATCCCATTTTTGCCCATTTGACACTCGTTTTAAGCCATTTTTGGCCATTTCTAACCTGCTTTTGCCCTTTTCTAGCTACTTTCAAGCCTTCTTTTTTCCCATTTCTTACGCACTCTTGGAAGTTTCAGAAAAGTTTTAGGCCATTTTGGCCATTTCTATTCCATTTTTTCCCACTTCTAATTCCTTTTAAGTCATTTTTAGCTATTTCTAAAGCATTTTTGGCCCATTTCAACCCATTTTAAGCCTTTTTTGCTCTTTTCTAAACAATTTGCCCGCTTCTAACCCATTTCAAGCCATTTCTGGCCACTGTTAAGCAACCTTGGCCATTTCTCTCCCTTTTCTGCCAATCTGAAACCCTCTTTAAGCCATTTTTTGCCGTTTCTCTCATATTCTTGCCCACTTTCAACCCGTTTCAAGCCATTTGCTTCCTTTTCGAACTATTTTGTGCCCATTCCTTACCTGTATTTCGCCATATTTGGCCACTTCTAAACTATTTTTGCCCACTTCAAATCCATTTTTTGCCCATTTCTAATCCATTTTTGCCCATTTCCAAAATGTTTTATGCTCTTTTTGCCAATTCTAACCCATTTCTTAGCACCTTTCTAACCCGTTCTGAGCAATTTTTGGCCGTTTCTAACCTTTTTTATGCCACATTGGCCTCCTTCAAAGCCAGTTTTAGCCGTTTCGAAACCACGTTTTCGCACTTCTAAGTCGGTTTAAGTAGGCTTTGGCCATTTCTAACCCCTTTTTGCACATTTCTAACCCATTTTTAGCCATTATATTCACGTTCCTTACTCATTTTTGCCTATTTCTTGCCCGCTTTCAGCCATCTTGGGCCTTAGCTAACCCATTTTTACACCCTTCTAACCTGTCTGGAACCATTTTTGGCCATTTCTCAATCATGTGTACCCATTTCTAACCCCTATGAAACCATTTTTGGCTATTTCTCAACAATTTTTGACATTTCTATCCCATGCTTGCCCATTTCGATCCTATTTTTGCCAAGTTTCAACCCGTTTTACGCCGTGGTTTTGCCTTTTCCGAACTGTTTTTGACCATTTCTAACCTGTTTTGAGCCGTTTTGGTCTATTTCTAGCCCATTTTTGGCCATTTCTAGCCCGTTCCAAGCATTTTTTGGTCTCTTCTAACCCATTTTTTGCCCTATTGAACCCACTTTTTGGCAATTTCATCTATTTGTAGCCCGCTTTTGGCCTTTCTAACCCCTTTTTACCCACTTCTAACCTGTCTGGAATCATTTTTGGCCATTTCTAAGTCATTTTAAGCCTCTATTTTTCCTTTCCTAACCCACTTCTGTCAATTTCTAACCCGTTTTAAGCCATTCCTTTCCTTTCCTAACCACTTTCTTTCCTGTTTTCAACCATTTTTGTCCCTTTCTGACCTGGTTCTGCCCTTTTCTATCCCGTTTTAAGCCATTCTTGGCAATTTCTAAACACTTTTTCCCATTTCTATCCCATTTTTGCCCATTTGACACTCGTTTTAAGCCATTTTTGGCCATTTCTAACCTGCTTTTGCCCTTTTCTAGCTACTTTCAAGCCTTCTTTTTTCCCATTTCTTACGCACTCTTGGAAGTTTCAGAAAAGTTTTAGGCCATTTTGGCCATCTCTATTCCATTTTTTCCCACTTCTAATTCCTTTTAAATCATTCTTAGCTATTTCTAAAGCATTTTTTGTCCCATTTCAACCCATTTTAAGCCTTTTTTGCTCTTTTCTAAACAATTTGCCCACTTCTAACCCATTTCAAGCCATTTCTGGCTACTGTTAAGCAACCTTGGCCATTTCTCTCCCTTTTCTGCCAATCTGAAACCCTCTTTAAGCCATTTTTTGCCGTTTCTCTCATATTCTTGCCCACTTTCAACCCGTTTCAAGCCATTTGCTTCCTTTTCGAACTATTTTGTGCCCATTCCTTACCTGTATTTCGCCATATTTGGCCATTTCTAAACTATTTTTGCCCACTTCAAATCCATTTTTTGCCCATTTCTAATCCATTTTTGCCCATTTCCAAAATGTTTTATGCTCTTTTTGCCAATTCTAACCCATTTCTTAGCACCTTTCTAACCCGTTTTGAGCAATTTTTGGCCGTTTCTAACCTTTTTTATGCCACATTGGCCTCTTTCAAAGCCAGTTTTAGCCATTTCGAAACCACTTTTTCGCACTTCTAAGTCGGTTTAAGTAGGCTTTGGCCATTTCTAACCCCTTTTTGCTCATTTCTAACCCATTTTTAGCCATTATATTCACTTTCCTTACTCATTTTTGCCTATTTCTTGCCTGCTTTCAGCCATCTTGGGCCTTAGCTAACCCATTTTTACTCCCTTCTAACCTGTCTGGAACCATTTTTGGCCATTTCTCAATCATGTGTACCCATTTCTAACCCCTATGAAACCATTTTTGGCTATTTCTCAACAATTTTTGACATTTCTATCTCATGCTTGCCCATTTCGATCCTATTTTTGCCAAGTTTCAACCCATTTTACGCCGTGGTTTTGCCTTTCCCGAACTGTTTTTGACCATTTCTAACCTGTTTTGAGCCGTTTTGGTCTATTTCTAGCCCATTTTTTGGCCATTTCTAGCCCGTTCAAAGCATTTTTTGGTCTTTTCTAACCCATTTTTTGCCCTATTGAACCCACTTTTTGCCTATTTCATCTATTTGTAGCCCGCTTTTGGCCTTTTCTAACCCCTTTTTACCCACTTCTAACCTGTCTGGAATCATTTTTGGCCATTTCTAAGTCATTTTAAGCCTCTATTTTTCCTTTCCTAACCCACTTCTGTCAATTTCTAACCCGTTTTAAGCCATTTCTTTCCTTTGCTAACCCCTTTCTTTCCTGTTTTCAACCATTTTTGTCCCTTTCTGACCTGGTTCTGCCCTTTTCTATCCCGTTTTAAGCCATTCTTGGCAATTTCTAAACACTTTTTCCCATTTCTATCCCATTTTTGCCCATTTGACACTCGTTTTAAGCCATTTTTGGCCATTTCTAACCTGCTTTTGCCCTTTTCTAGCTACTTTCAAGCCTTCTTTTTTCCCATTTCTTACGCACTCTTGGAAGTTTCAGAAAAGTTTTAGGCCATTTTGGCCATTTCTATTCCATTTTTTCCCACTTCTAATTCCTTTTAAGTCATTTTTAGCTATTTCTAAAGCATTTTTGGCCCATTTCAACCCATTTTAAGCCTTTTTTGCTCTTTTCTAAACAATTTGCCCACTTCTAACCCATTTCAAGCCATTTCTGGCCACTGTTAAGCAACCTTGGCCATTTCTCTCCCTTTTCTGCCAATCTGAAACCCTCTTTAAGCCATTTTTTGCCGTTTCTCTCATATTCTTGCCCACTTTCAACCCGTTTCAAGCCATTTGCTTCCTTTTCGAACTATTTTGTGCCCATTCCTTACCTGTATTTCGCCATATTTGACCACTTCTAAACTATTTTTGCCCACTTCAAATCCATTTTTTGCCCATTTCTAATCCATTTTTGCCCATTTCCAAAATGTTTTATGCTCTTTTTGACAATTCTAACCCATTTCTTAGCACCTTTCTAACCCGTTCTGAGCAATTTTGGGCCGTTTCTAACCTTTTTTATGCCACATTGGCCTCCTTCAAAGCCAGTTTTAGCCGTTTCGAAACCACGTTTTCGCACTTCTAAGTCGGTTTAAGTAGGCTTTGGCCATTTCTAACCCCTTTTTGCACATTTCTAACCCATTTTTAGCCATTATATTCACGTTCCTTACTCATTTTTGCCTATTTCTTGCCCGCTTTCAGCCATCTTGGGCCTTAGCTAACCCATTTTTATTCCCTTCTAACCTGTCTGGAACCATTTTTGGCCATTTCTCAATCATGTGTACCCATTTCTAACCCCTATGAAACCATTTTTGGCTATTTCTCAACAATTTTTGACATTTCTATCCCATGCTTGCCCATTTCGATCCTATTTTTGCCAAGTTTCAAACCGTTTTACGCCGTGGTTTTGCCTTTTCCGAACTGTTTTTGACCATTTCTAACCTGTTTTGAGCCGTTTTGGTCTATTTCTAGCCCATTTTTGGCCATTTCTAGCCCGTTCCAAGCATTTTTTGGTCTCTTCTAACCCATTTTTTGCCCTATTGAACCCACTTTTTGGCAATTTCATCTATTTGTAGCCGGCTTTTGGCCTTTCTAACCCCTTTTTACCCACTTCTAACCTGTCTGGAATCATTTTTGGCCATTTCTAAGTCATTTTAAGCCTCTATTTTTCCTTTCCTAACCCACTTCTGTCAATTTCTAACCCGTTTTAAGCCATTCCTTTCCTTTCCTAACCACTTTCTTTCCTGTTTTCAACCATTTTTGTCCCTTTCTGACCTGGTTCTGCCCTTTTCTATCCCATTTTAAGCCATTCTTGGCAATTTCTAAACACTTTTTCCCATTTCTATCCCATTTTTGCCCATTTGACACTCGTTTTAAGCCATTTTTGGCCATTTCTAACCTGCTTTTGCCCTTTTCTAGCTACTTTCAAGCCTTCTTTTTTCCCATTTCTTACGCACTCTTGGAAGTTTCAGAAAAGTTTTAGGCCATTTTGGCCATCTCTATTCCATTTTTTCCCACTTCTAATTCCTTTTAAATCATTCTTAGCTATTTCTAAAGCATTTTTTGGCCCATTTCAACCCATTTTAAGCCTTTTTTGCTCTATTCTAAACAATTTGCCCACTTCTAACCCATTTCAAGCCATTTCTGGCTACTGTTAAGCAACCTTGGCCATTTCTCTCCCTTTTCTGCCAATCTGAAACCCTCTTTAAGCCATTTTTTGCCGTTTCTCTCATATTCTTGCCCACTTTCAACCCGTTTCAAGCCATTTGCTTCCTTTTCGAACTATTTTGTGCCCATTCCTTACCTGTATTTCGCCATATTTGGCCACTTCTAAACTATTTTTGCCCACTTCAAATCCATTTTTTGCCCATTTCTAATCCATTTTTGCCCATTTCCAAAATGTTTTATGCTCTTTTTGCCAATTCTAACCCATTTCTTAGCATCTTTCTAACCCGTTTTGAGCAATTTTGGGCCGTTTCTAACCTTTTTTATGCCACATTGGCCTCTTTCAAAGCCAGTTTTAGCCATTTCGAAACCACTTTTTCGCACTTCTAAGTCGGTTTAAGTAGGCTTTGGCCATTTCTAACCCCTTTTTGCTCATTTCTAACCCATTTTTAGCCATTATATTCACTTTCCTTACTCATTTTTGCCTATTTCTTGCCTGCTTTCAGCCATCTTGGGCCTTAGCTAACCCATTTTTACTCCCTTCTAACCTGTCTGGAACCATTTTTGGCCATTTCTCAATCATGTGTACCCATTTCTAACCCCTATGAAACCATTTTTGGCTATTTCTCAACAATTTTTGACATTTCTATCTCATGCTTGCCCATTTCGATCCTATTTTTGCCAAGTTTCAACCCATTTTACGCCGTGGTTTTGCCTTTTCCGAACTGTTTTTGACCATTTCTAACCTGTTTTGAGCCGTTTTGGTCTATTTCTAGCCCATTTTTTGGCCATTTCTAGCCCGTTCAAAGCATTTTTTGGTCTTTTCTAACCCATTTTTTGCCCTATTGAACCCACTTTTTGCCTATTTCATCTATTTGTAGCCCGCTTTTGGCCTTTTCTAACCCCTTTTTACCCACTTCTAACCTGTCTGGAATCATTTTTGGCCATTTCTAAGTCATTTTAAGCCTCTATTTTTCCTTTCCTAACCCACTTCTGTCAATTTCTAACCCGTTTTAAGCCATTTCTTTCCTTTGCTAACCCCTTTCTTTCCTGTTTTCAACCATTTTTGTCCCTTTCTGACCTGGTTCTGCCCTTTTCTATCCCGTTTTAAGCCATTCTTGGCAATTTCTAAACACTTTTTCCCATTTCTATCCCATTTTTGCCCATTTGACACTCGTTTTAAGCCATTTTTGGCCATTTCTAACCTGCTTTTGCCCTTTTCTAGCTACTTTCAAGCCTTCTTTTTTCCCATTTCTTACGCACTCTTGGAAGTTTCAGAAAAGTTTTAGGCCATTTTGGCCATTTCTATTCCATTTTTTCCCACTTCTAATTCCTTTTAAGTCATTTTTAGCTATTTCTAAAGCATTTTTGGCCCATTTCAACCCATTTTAAGCCTTTTTTGCTCTTTTCTAAACAATTTGCCCACTTCTAACCCATTTCAAGCCATTTCTGGCCACTGTTAAGCAACCTTGGCCATTTCTCTCCCTTTTCTGCCAATCTGAAACCCTCTTTAAGCCATTTTTTGCCGTTTCTCTCATATTCTTGCCCACTTTCAACCCGTTTCAAGCCATTTGCTTCCTTTTCGAACTATTTTGTGCCCATTCCTTACCTGTATTTCGCCATATTTGACCACTTCTAAACTATTTTTGCCCACTTCAAATCCATTTTTTGCCCATTTCTAATCCATTTTTGCCCATTTCCAAAATGTTTTATGCTCTTTTTGACAATTCTAACCCATTTCTTAGCACCTTTCTAACCCGTTCTGAGCAATTTTGGGCCGTTTCTAACCTTTTTTATGCCACATTGGCCTCCTTCAAAGCCAGTTTTAGCCGTTTCGAAACCACGTTTTCGCACTTCTAAGTCGGTTTAAGTAGGCTTTGGCCATTTCTAACCCCTTTTTGCACATTTCTAACCCATTTTTAGCCATTATATTCACGTTCCTTACTCATTTTTGTCTATTTCTTGCCCGCTTTCAGCCATCTTGGGCCTTAGCTAACCCATTTTTATTCCCTTCTAACCTGTCTGGAACCATTTTTGGCCATTTCTCAATCATGTGTACCCATTTCTAACCCCTATGAAACCATTTTTGGCTATTTCTCAACAATTTTTGACATTTCTATCCCATGCTTGCCCATTTCGATCCTATTTTTGCCAAGTTTCAAACCGTTTTACGCTGTGGTTTTGCCTTTTCCGAACTGTTTTTGACCATTTCTAACCTGTTTTGAGCCGTTTTGGTCTATTTCTAGCCCATTTTTGGCCATTTCTAGCCCGTTCCAAGCATTTTTTGGTCTCTTCTAACCCATTTTTTGCCCTATTGAACCCACTTTTTGGCAATTTCATCTATTTGTAGCCGGCTTTTGGCCTTTCTAACCCCTTTTTACCCACTTCTAACCTGTCTGGAATCATTTTTGGCCATTTCTAAGTCATTTTAAGCCTCTATTTTTCCTTTCCTAACCCACTTCTGTCAATTTCTAACCCGTTTTAAGCCATTCCTTTCCTTTCCTAACCACTTTCTTTCCTGTTTTCAACCATTTTTGTCCCTTTCTGACCTGGTTCTGCCCTTTTCTATCCCATTTTAAGCCATTCTTGGCAATTTCTAAACACTTTTTCCCATTTCTATCCCATTTTTGCCCATTTGACACTCGTTTTAAGCCATTTTTGGCCATTTCTAACCTGCTTTTGCCCTTTTCTAGCTACTTTCAAGCCTTCTTTTTTCCCATTTCTTACGCACTCTTGGAAGTTTCAGAAAAGTTTTAGGCCATTTTGGCCATCTCTATTCCATTTTTTCCCACTTCTAATTCCTTTTAAATCATTCTTAGCTATTTCTAAAGCATTTTTTGGCCCATTTCAACCCATTTTAAGCCTTTTTTGCTCTATTCTAAACAATTTGCCCACTTCTAACCCATTTCAAGCCATTTCTGGCTACTGTTAAGCAACCTTGGCCATTTCTCTCCCTTTTCTGCCAATCTGAAACCCTCTTTAAGCCATTTTTTGCCGTTTCTCTCATATTCTTGCCCACTTTCAACCCGTTTCAAGCCATTTGCTTCCTTTTCGAACTATTTTGTGCCCATTCCTTACCTGTATTTCGCCATATTTGGCCACTTCTAAACTATTTTTGCCCACTTCAAATCCATTTTTTGCCCATTTCTAATCCATTTTTGCCCATTTCCAAAATGTTTTATGCTCTTTTTGCCAATTCTAACCCATTTCTTAGCATCTTTCTAACCCGTTTTGAGCAATTTTGGGCCGTTTCTAACCTTTCTTATGCCACATTGGCCTCTTTCAAAGCCAGTTTTAGCCATTTCGAAACCACTTTTTCGCACTTCTAAGTCGGTTTAAGTAGGCTTTGGCCATTTCTAACCCCTTTTTGCTCATTTCTAACCCATTTTTAGCCATTATATTCACTTTCCTTACTCATTTTTGCCTATTTCTTGCCTGCTTTCAGCCATCTTGGGCCTTAGCTAACCCATTTTTACTCCCTTCTAACCTGTCTGGAACCATTTTTGGCCATTTCTCAATCATGTGTACCCATTTCTAACCCCTATGAAACCATTTTTGGCTATTTCTCAACAATTTTTGACATTTCTATCTCATGCTTGCCCATTTCGATCCTATTTTTGCCAAGTTTCAACCCATTTTACGCCGTGGTTTTGCCTTTCCCGAACTGTTTTTGACCATTTTTAACCTGTTTTGAGCCGTTTTTTTCTATTTCTAGCCCATTTTTTGGCCATTTCTAGCCCGTTCAAAGCATTTTTTGGTCTTTTCTAACCCATTTTTTGCCCTATTGAACCCACTTTTTGCCTATTTCATCTATTTGTAGCCCGCTTTTGGCCTTTTCTAACCCCTTTTTACCCACTTCTAACCTGTCTGGAATCATTTTTGGCCATTTCTAAGTCATTTTAAGCCTCTATTTTTCCTTTCCTAACCCACTTCTGTCAATTTCTAACCCATTTTAAGCCATTTCTTTCCTTTCCTAACCACTTTCTTTCCTGTTTTCAACCATTTTTGTCCCTTTCTGACCTGGTTCTGCCCTTTTCTATCCCGTTTTAAGCCATTCTTGGCAATTTCTAAACACTTTTTCCCATTTCTATCCCATTTTTGCCCATTTGACACTCGTTTTAAGCCATTTTTGGCCATTTCTAACCTGCTTTTGCCCTTTTCTAGCTACTTTCAAGCCTTCTTTTTTCCCATTTCTTACGCACTCTTGGAAGTTTCAGAAAAGTTTTAGGCCATTTTGGCCATCTCTATTCCATTTTTTCCCACTTCTAATTCCTTTTAAATCATTCTTAGCTATTTCTAAAGCATTTTTTGGCCCATTTCAACCCATTTTAAGCCTTTTTTGCTCTATTCTAAACAATTTGCCCACTTCTAACCCATTTCAAGCCATTTCTGGCTACTGTTAAGCAACCTTGGCCATTTCTCTCCCTTTTCTGCCAATCTGAAACCCTCTTTAAGCCATTTTTTGCCGTTTCTCTCATATTCTTGCCCACTTTCAACCCGTTTCAAGCCATTTGCTTCCTTTTCGAACTATTTTGTGCCCATTCCTTACCTGTATTTCGCCATATTTGGCCACTTCTAAACTATTTTTGCCCACTTCAAATCCATTTTTTGCCCATTTCTAATCCATTTTTGCCCATTTCCAAAATGTTTTATGCTCTTTTTGCCAATTCTAACCCATTTCTTAGCATCTTTCTAACCCGTTTTGAGGAATTTTGGGCCGTTTCTAACCTTTCTTATGCCACATTGGCCTCTTTCAAAGCCAGTTTTAGCCATTTCGAAACCACTTTTTCGCACTTCTAAGTCGGTTTAAGTAGGCTTTGGCCATTTCTAACCCCTTTTTGCTCATTTCTAACCCATTTTTAGCCATTATATTCACTTTCCTTACTCATTTTTGCCTATTTCTTGCCTGCTTTCAGCCATCTTGGGCCTTAGCTAACCCATTTTTACTCCCTTCTAACCTGTCTGGAACCATTTTTGGCCATTTCTCAATCATGTGTACCCATTTCTAACCCCTATGAAACCATTTTTGGCTATTTCTCAACAATTTTTGACATTTCTATCTCATGCTTGCCCATTTCGATCCTATTTTTGCCAAGTTTCAACCCATTTTACGCCGTGGTTTTGCCTTTTCCGAACTGTTTTTGACCATTTCTAACCTGTTTTGAGCCGTTTTGGTCTATTTCTAGCCCATTTTTTGGCCATTTCTAGCCCGTTCAAAGCATTTTTTGGTCTTTTCTAACCCATTTTTTGCCCTATTGAACCCACTTTTTGCCTATTTCATCTATTTGTAGCCCGCTTTTGGCCTTTTATAACCCCTTTTTACCCACTTCTAACCTGTCTGGAATCATTTTTGGCCATTTCTAAGTCATTTTAAGCCTCTATTTTTCCTTTCCTAACCCACTTCTGTCAATTTCTAACCCATTTTAAGCCATTTCTTTCCTTTCCTAACCACTTTCTTTCCTGTTTTCAACCATTTTTGTCCCTTTCTGACCTGGTTCTGCCCTTTTCTATCCCGTTTTAAGCCATTCTTGGCAATTTCTAAACACTTTTTCCCATTTCTATCCCATTTTTGCCCATTTGACACTCGTTTTAAGCCATTTTTGGCCATTTCTAACCTGCTTTTGCCCTTTTCTAGCTACTTTCAAGCCTTCTTTTTTCCCATTTCTTACGCACTCTTGGAAGTTTCAGAAAAGTTTTAGGCCATTTTGGCCATTTCTATTCCATTTTTTCCCACTTCTAATTCCTTTTAAGTCATTTTTAGCTATTTCTAAAGCATTTTTGGCCCATTTCAACCCATTTTAAGCCTTTTTTGCTCTTTTCTAAACAATTTGCCCACTTCTAACCCATTTCAAGCCATTTCTGGCTACTGTTAAGCAACCTTGGCCATTTCTCTCCCTTTTCTGCCAATCTGAAACCCTCTTTAAGCCATTTTTTGCCGTTTCTCTCATATTCTTGCCCACTTTCAACCCGTTTCAAGCCATTTGCTTCCTTTTCGAACTATTTTGTGCCCATTCCTTACCTGTATTTCGCCATATTTGGCCACTTCTAAACTATTTTTGAACACTTCAAATCCATTTTTTGCCCATTTCTAATCCATTTTTGCCCATTTCCAAAATGTTTTATGCTCTTTTTGACAATTCTAACCCATTTCTTAGCACCTTTCTAACCCGTTCTGAGCAATTTTGGGCCGTTTCTAACCTTTTTTATGCCACATTGGCCTCCTTCAAAGCCAGTTTTAGCCGTTTCGAAACCACGTTTTCGCACTTCTAAGTCGGTTTAAGTAGGCTTTGGCCATTTCTAACCCCTTTTTGCACATTTCTAACCCATTTTTAGCCATTATATTCACGTTCCTTACTCATTTTTGCCTATTTCTTGCCCGCTTTCAGCCATCTTGGGCCTTAGCTAACCCATTTTTACTCCCTTCTAACCTGTCTGGAACCATTTTTGGCCATTTCTCAATCATGTGTACCCATTTCTAACCCCTATGAAACCATTTTTGGCTATTTCTCAACAATTTTTGACATTTCTATCCCATGCTTGCCCATTTCGATCCTATTTTTGCCAAGTTTCAACCCGTTTTACGCCGTGGTTTTGCCTTTTCCGAACTGTTTTTGACCATTTCTAACCTGTTTTGAGCCGTTTTGGTCTATTTCTAGCCCATTTTTGGCCATTTCTAGCCCGTTCAAAGCATTTTTTGGTCTTTTCTAACCCATTTTTTGCCCTATTGAACCCACTTTTTGCCAATTTCATCTATTTCTAGCCCGCTTTTGGCCTTTTCTAACCCATTTTTACCCACTTCTAACCTGTCTGGAAACATTTTTGGCCATTTCTAAGTCATTTTAAGCCTCTATTTTTCCTTTCCTAACCCACTTCTGTCAATTTCTAACCCGTTTTAAGCCATTTCTTTCCTTTCCTAACCACTTTCTTTCCTGTTTTCAACCATTTTTGTCCCTTTCTGACCTGGTTCTGCCCTTTTCTATCCCGTTTTAAGCCATTCTTGGCAATTTCTAAACACTTTTTCCCATTTCTATCCCATTTTTGCCCATTTGACACTCGTTTTAAGCCATTTTTGGCCATTTCTAACCTGCTTTTGCCCTTTTCTAGCTACTTTCAAGCCTTCTTTTTTCCCATTTCTTACGCACTCTTGGAAGTTTCAGAAAAGTTTTAGGCCATTTTGGCCATTTCTATTCCATTTTTTCCCACTTCTAATTCCTTTTAAGTCATTTTTAGCTATTTCTAAAGCATTTTTGGCCCATTTCAACCCATTTTAAGCCTTTTTTGCTTTTTTCTAAACAATTTGCCCACTTCTAACCCATTTCAAGCCATTTCTGGCTACTGTTAAGCAACCTTGGCCATTTCTCTCCCTTTTCTGCCAATCTGAAACCCTCTTCAAGCCATTTTTTGCCGTTTCTCTCATATTCTTGCCCACTTTCAACCCGTTTCAAGCCATTTGCTTCCTTTTCGAACTATTTTGTGCCCATTCCTTACCTGTATTTCGCCATATTTGGCCATTTCTAAACTATTTTTGCCCACTTCTAATCCATTTTTTGCCCATTTCTAATCCATTTTTTGCCCATTTCTAAAATGTTTTATGCTCTTTTTGCCAATTCTAACCCGTTTCTTAGCACCTTTCTAACCCGTTTTGAGCAATTTTGGGCCGTTTCTAACCTTTTTTAAGCCACATTGGCCTCTTTCAAAGCCAGTTTTAGCCATTTCGAAACCACGTTTTCGCACTTCTAAGTCGGTTTAAGTAGGCTTTGGCAATTTCTAACCCCTTTTTGCACATTTCTAACCCATTTTTAGCCATTATATTCACGTTCCTTACTCATTTTTGCCTATTTCTTGCCCGCTTTCAGCCATCTTGGGCCTTAGCTAACCCATTTTTACTCCCTTCTAACCTGTCTGGAACCATTTTTGGCCTTTTCTCAATCATGTGTACCCATTTCTAACCCCTATGAAACCATTTTTGGCTATTTCTCAACAATTTTTGACATTTCTATCCCATGCTTGCCCATTTCGATCCTATTTTTGCCAAGTTTCAACCCGTTTTACGCCGTGGTTTTGCCTTTTCCGAACTGTTTTTGACCATTTCTAACCTGTTTTGAGCCGTTTTGGTCTATTTCTAGCCCATTTTTGGCCATTTCTAGCCCGTTCCAAGCATTTTTTGGTCTTTTCTAACCCATTTTTTGCCCTATTGAACCCACTTTTTGCCAATTTCATCTATTTCTAGCCCGCTTTTGGCCTTTTCTAACCCCTTTTTACCCACTTCTAACCTGTCTGGAAACATTTTTGGCCATTTCTAAGTCATTTTAAGCCTCTATTTTTCCTTTCCTAACCCACTTCTGTCAATTTCTAACCCGTTTTAAGCCATTTCTTTCCTTTCCTAACCACTTTCTTTCCTGTTTTCAACAATTTTTATCCCTTTCTGACCTGGTTCTGCCCTTTTCTATCCCGTTCTAAGCCATTCTTGGCAATTTCTAAACACTTTTTCCCATTTCTATCCCATTTTTGCCCATTTGACACTCGTTTTAAGCCATTTTTGGCCATTTCTAACCTGCTTTTGCCCTTTTCTAGCTACTTTCAAGCCTTCTTTTTTCCCATTTCTTACGCACTCTTGGAAGTTTCAGAAAAGTTTTAGGCCATTTTGGCCATTTCTGTTCCATTTTTTCCCACTTCTAATTCCTTTTAAGTCATTCTTAGCTATTTCTAAAGCATTTTTGGCCCATTTCAACCCATTTTCAGCCTTTTTTGCTCTTTTCTAAACAATTTGCCCACTTCTAACCCATTTCAAGCCATTTCTGGCTACTGTTAAGCAACCTTGGCCATTTCTCTCCCTTTTCTGCCAATCTGAAACCCTCTTCAAGCCATTTTTTGCCGTTTCTCTCATATTCTTGCCCACTTTCAACCCGTTTCAAGCCATTTGCTTCCTTTTCGAACTATTTTGTGCCCATTCCTTACCTGTATTTCGCCATATTTGGCCATTTCTAAACTATTTTTGCCCACTTCTAATCCATTTTTTGCCCATTTCTAATCCATTTTTTGCCCATTTCTAATCCATTTTTGCCCATTTCCAAAATGTTTTATGCTCTTTTTGCCAATTCTAACCCATTTCTTAGCACCTTTCTAACCCGTTTTGAGCAATTTTGGGCCGTTTCTAACCTTTTTTATGCCACATTGGCCTCCTTCAAAGCCAGTTTTAGCCATTTCGAAACCACTTTTTCGCACTTCTAAGTCGGTTTAAGTAGGCTTTGGCCATTTCTAACCCCTTTTTGCGCATTTCTAACCCATTTTTAGCCATTATATTCACTTTCCTTACTCATTTTTGCCTATTTCTTGCCTGCTTTCAGCCATCTTGGGCCTTAGCTAACCCATTTTTACTCCCTTCTAACCTGTCTGGAACCATTTTTGGCCATTTCTCAATCATGTGTACCCATTTCTAACCCCTATGAAACCATTTTTGGCTATTTCTCAACAATTTTTGACATTTCTATCCCATGCTTGCCCATTTCGATCCTATTTTTGCCAAGTTTCAACCCGTTTTACGCCGTGGTTTTGCCTTTTCCGAACTGTTTTTGACCATTTCTAACCTGTTTTGAGCCGTTTTGGTCTATTTCTAGCCCATTTTTGGCCATTTCTAGCCCGTTCCAAGCATTTTTTGGTCTTTTCTAACCCATTTTTTGCCCTATTGAACCCACTTTTTGCCAATTTCATCTATTTCTAGCCCGCTTTTGGCCTTTTCTAACCCCTTTTTACCCACTTCTAACCTGTCTGGAAACATTTTTGGCCATTTCTAAGTCATTTTAAGCCTCTATTTTTCCTTTCCTAACCCACTTCTGTCAATTTCTAACCCGTTTTAAGCCATTTCTTTCCTTTCCTAACCACTTTCTTTCCTGTTTTCAACCATTTTTATCCCTTTCTGACCTGGTTCTGCCCTTTTCTATCCCGTTCTAAGCCATTCTTGGCAATTTCTAAACACTTTTTCCCATTTCTATCCCATTTTTGCCCATTTGACACTCGTTTTAAGCCATTTTTGGCCATTTCTAACCTGCTTTTGCCCTTTTCTAGCTACTTTCAAGCCTTCTTTTTTCCCGTTTCTTACGCACTCTTGGAAGTTTCAGAAAAGTTTTAGGCCATTTTGGCCATTTCTGTTCCATTTTTTCCCACTTCTAATTCCTTTTAAGTCATTCTTAGCTATTTCTAAAGCATTTTTGGCCCATTTCAACCCATTTTCAGCCTTTTTTGCTCTTTTCTAAACAATTTGCCCACTTCTAACCCATTTCAAGCCATTTCTGGCTACTGTTAAGCAACCTTGGCCATTTCTCTCCCTTTTCTGCCAATCTGAAACCCTCTTCAAGCCATTTTTTGCCGTTTCTCTCATATTCTTGCCCACTTTCAACCCGTTTCAAGCCATTTGCTTCCTTTTCGAACTATTTTGTGCCCATTCCTTACCTGTATTTCGCCATATTTGGCCATTTCTAAACTATTTTTGCCCACTTCTAATCCATTTTTTGCCCATTTCTAATCCATTTTTTGCCCATTTCTAATCCATTTTTGCCCATTTCCAAAATGTTTTATGCTCTTTTTGCCAATTCTAACCCATTTCTTAGCACCTTTCTAACCCGTTTTGAGCAATTTTGGGCCGTTTCTAACCTTTTTTATGCCACATTGGCCTCCTTCAAAGCCAGTTTTAGCCATTTCGAAACCACTTTTTCGCACTTCTAAGTCGGTTTAAGTAGGCTTTGGCCATTTCTAACCCCTTTTTGCGCATTTCTAACCCATTTTTAGCCATTATATTCACTTTCCTTACTCATTTTTGCCTATTTCTTGCCTGCTTTCAGCCATCTTGGGCCTTAGCTAACCCATTTTTACTCCCTTCTAACCTGTCTGGAACCATTTTTGGCCATTTCTCAATCATGTGTACCCATTTCTAACCCCTATGAAACCATTTTTGGCTATTTCTCAACAATTTTTGACATTTCTATCCCATGCTTGCCCATTTCGATCCTATTTTTGCCAAGTTTCAACCCATTTTACGCTGTGGTTTTGCCTTTTCCGAACTGTTTTTGACCATTTCTAACCTGTTTTGAGCCGCTTTGGTCTATTTCTAGCCCATTTTTGGCCATTTCTAGCCCGTTCAAAGCATTTTTTGGTCTTTTCTAACCCATTTTTTGCCCTATTGAACTCACTTTTTGCCAATTTCATCTATTTCTAGCCCGCTTTTGGCCTTTTCTAACCCCTTTTTACCCACTTCTAACCTGTCTGGAAACATTTTTGGCCATTTCTAAGTCATTTTAAGCCTCTATTTTTCCTTTCCTAACCCACTTCTGTCAATTTCTAACCCGTTTTAAGCCATTTCTTTCCTTTCCTAACCACTTTCTTTCCTGTTTTCAACCATTTTTATCCCTTTCTGACCTGGTTCTGCCCTTTTCTATCCCGTTCTAAGCCATTCTTGGCAATTTCTAAACACTTTTTCCCATTTCTATCCCATTTTTGCCCATTTGACACTCGTTTTAAGCCATTTTTGGCCATTTCTAACCTGCTTTTGCCCTTTTCTAGCTACTTTCAAGCCTTCTTTTTTCCCATTTCTTACGCACTCTTGGAAGTTTCAGAAAAGTTTTAGGCCATTTTGGCCATTTCTGTTCCATTTTTTCCCACTTCTAATTCCTTTTAAGTCATTCTTAGCTATTTCTAAAGCATTTTTGGCCCATTTCAACCCATTTTCAGCCTTTTTTGCTCTTTTCTAAACAATTTGCCCACTTCTAACCCATTTCAAGCCATTTCTGGCTACTGTTAAGCAACCTTGGCCATTTCTCTCCCTTTTCTGCCAATCTGAAACCCTCTTCAAGCCATTTTTTGCCGTTTCTCTCATATTCTTGCCCACTTTCAACCCGTTTCAAGCCATTTGCTTCCTTTTCGAACTATTTTGTGCCCATTCCTTACCTGTATTTCGCCATATTTGGCCATTTCTAAACTATTTTTGCCCACTTCTAATCCATTTTTTGCCCATTTCTAATCCATTTTTTGCCCATTTCTAATCCATTTTTGCCCATTTCCAAAATGTTTTATGCTCTTTTTGCCAATTCTAACCCATTTCTTAGCACCTTTCTAACCCGTTTTGAGCAATTTTGGGCCGTTTCTAACCTTTTTTATGCCACATTGGCCTCCTTCAAAGCCAGTTTTAGCCATTTCGAAACCACTTTTTCGCACTTCTAAGTCGGTTTAAGTAGGCTTTGGCCATTTCTAACCCCTTTTTGCGCATTTCTAACCCATTTTTAGCCATTATATTCACTTTCCTTACTCATTTTTGCCTATTTCTTGCCTGCTTTCAGCCATCTTGGGCCTTAGCTAACCCATTTTTACTCCCTTCTAACCTGTCTGGAACCATTTTTGGCCATTTCTCAATCATGTGTACCCATTTCTAACCCCTATGAAACCATTTTTGGCTATTTCTCAACAATTTTTGACATTTCTATCCCATGCTTGCCCATTTCGATCCTATTTTTGCCAAGTTTCAACCCATTTTACGCTGTGGTTTTGCCTTTTCCGAACTGTTTTTGACCATTTCTAACCTGTTTTGAGCCGCTTTGGTCTATTTCTAGCCCATTTTTGGCCATTTCTAGCCCGTTCAAAGCATTTTTTGGTCTTTTCTAACCCATTTTTTGCCCTATTGAACTCACTTTTTGCCAATTTCATCTATTTCTAGCCCGCTTTTGGCTTTTTCTAACCCCTTTTTACCCACTTCTAACCTGTCTGGAAACATTTTTGGCCATTTCTAAGTCATTTTAAGCCTCTATTTTTCCTTTCCTAACCCACTTCTGTCAATTTCTAACCCGTTTTAAGCCATTTCTTTCCTTTCCTAACCACTTTCTTTCCTGTTTTCAACCATTTTTGTCCCTTTCTGACCTGGTTCTGCCCTTTTCTATCCCGTTTTAAGCCATTCTTGGCAATTTCTAAACACTTTTTCCCATTTCTATCCCATTTTTGCCCATTTGACACTCGTTTTAAGCCATTTTTGGCCATTTCTAACCTGCTTTTGCCCTTTTCTAGCTACTTTCAAGCCTTCTTTTTTCCCATTTCTTACGCACTCTTGGAAGTTTCAGAAAAGTTTTAGGCCATTTTGGCCATTTCTATTCCATTTTTTCCCACTTCTAATTCCTTTTAAGTCATTTTTAGCTATTTCTAAAGCATTTTTGGCCCATTTCAACCCATTTTCAGCCTTTTTTGCTTTTTTCTAAACAATTTGCCCACTTCTAACCCATTTCAAGCCATTTCTGGCTACTGTTAAGCAACCTTGGCCATTTCTCTCCCTTTTCTGCCAATCTGAAACCCTCTTCAAGCCATTTTTTGCCGTTTCTCTCATATTCTTGCCCACTTTCAACCCGTTTCAAGCCATTTGCTTCCTTTTCGAACTATTTTGTGCCCATTCCTTATCTGTATTTCGCCATATTTGGCCATTTCTAAACTATTTTTGCCCACTTCTAATCCATTTTTTGCCCATTTCTAATCCATTTTTTGCCCATTTCTAATCCATTTTTGCCCATTTCCAAAATGTTTTATGCTCTTTTTGCCAATTCTAACCCATTTCTTAGCATCTTTCTAACCCGTTTTGAGCAATTTTGGGCCGTTTCTAACCTTTCTTATGCCACATTGGCCTCTTTCAAAGCCAGTTTTAGCCATTTCGAAACCACTTTTTCGCACTTCTAAGTCGGTTTAAGTAGGCTTTGGCCATTTCTAACCCCTTTTTGCCCATTTCAAACCCATTTTTAGCCATTATAGTCTCTTTCCTTACTCATTATTGCCTATTTCTTGCCTGCTTTCAGCCATCTTGGGCCTTAGCTAACCCATTTTTACTCCCTTCTAACCTGTCTGGAACCATTTTTGGCCATTTCTCAATCATGTGTACCCATTTCTAACCCCTATGAAACCATTTTTGGCTATTTCTCAACAATTTTTGACATTTCTATCCCATGCTTGCCCATTTCGATCCTATTTTTGCCAAGTTTCAACCCATTTTACGCTGTGGTTTTGCCTTTTCCGAACTGTTTTTGACCATTTCTAACCTGTTTTGAGCCGCTTTGGTCTATTTCTAGCCCATTTTTGGCCATTTCTAGCCCGTTCAAAGCATTTTTTGGTCTTTTCTAACCCATTTTTTGCCCTATTGAACTCACTTTTTGCCAATTTCATCTATTTCTAGCCCGCTTTTGGCTTTTTCTAACCCCTTTTTACCCACTTCTAACCTGTCTGGAAACATTTTTGGCCATTTCTAAGTCATTTTAAGCCTCTATTTTTCCTTTCCTAACCCACTTCTGTCAATTTCTAACCCGTTTTAAGCCATTTCTTTCCTTTCCTAACCACTTTCTTTCCTGTTTTCAACCATTTTTGTCCCTTTCTGACCTGGTTCTGCCCTTTTCTATCCCGTTTTAAGCCATTCTTGGCAATTTCTAAACACTTTTTCCCATTTCTATCCCATTTTTGCCCATTTGACACTCGTTTTAAGCCATTTTTGGCCATTTCTAACCTGCTTTTGCCCTTTTCTAGCTACTTTCAAGCCTTCTTTTTTCCCATTTCTTACGCACTCTTGGAAGTTTCAGAAAAGTTTTAGGCCATTTTGGCCATTTCTATTCCATTTTTTCCCACTTCTAATTCCTTTTAAGTCATTTTTAGCTATTTCTAAAGCATTTTTGGCCCATTTCAACCCATTTTCAGCCTTTTTTGCTTTTTTCTAAACAATTTGCCCACTTCTAACCCATTTCAAGCCATTTCTGGCTACTGTTAAGCAACCTTGGCCATTTCTCTCCCTTTTCTGCCAATCTGAAACCCTCTTCAAGCCATTTTTTGCCGTTTCTCTCATATTCTTGCCCACTTTCAACCCGTTTCAAGCCATTTGCTTCCTTTTCGAACTATTTTGTGCCCATTCCTTATCTGTATTTCGCCATATTTGGCCATTTCTAAACTATTTTTGCCCACTTCTAATCCATTTTTTGCCCATTTCTAATCCATTTTTTGCCCATTTCTAATCCATTTTTGCCCATTTCCAAAATGTTTTATGCTCTTTTTGCCAATTCTAACCCATTTCTTAGCATCTTTCTAACCCGTTTTGAGCAATTTTGGGCCGTTTCTAACCTTTCTTATGCCACATTGGCCTCTTTCAAAGCCAGTTTTAGCCATTTTGAAACCACTTTTTCGCACTTCTAAGTCGGTTTAAGTAGGCTTTGGCCATTTCTAACCCCTTTTTGCCCATTTCAAACCCATTTTTAGCCATTATAGTCTCTTTCCTTACTCATTTTTGCCTATTTCTTGCCTGCTTTCAGCCATCTTGGGCCTTAGCTAACCCATTTTTACTCCCTTCTAACCTGTCTGGAACCATTTTTGGCCATTTCTCAATCATGTGTACCCATTTCTAACCCCTATGAAACCATTTTTGGCTATTTCTCAACAATTTTTGACATTTCTATCCCATGCTTGCCCATTTCGATCCTATTTTTGCCAAGTTTCAACCCGTTTTACGCTGTGGTTTTGCCTTTTCCGAACTGTTTTTGACCATTTCTAACCTGTTTTGAGCCGTTTTGGTCTATTTCTAGCCCATTTTTGGCCATTTCTAGCCCGTTCAAAGCATTTTTTGGTCTTTTCTAACCCATTTTTTGCCCTATTGAACCCACTTCTTGCCAATTTCATCTATTTCTAGCCCGCTTTTGGCCTTTTCTAACCCCTTTTTACCCACTTCTAACCTGTCTGGAAACATTTTTGGCCATTTCTAAGTCATTTTAAGCCTCTATTTTTCCTTTCCTAACCCACTTCTGTCAATTTCTAACCCGTTTTAAGCCATTTCTTTCCTTTCCTAACCACTTTCTTTCCTGTTTTCAACCATTTTTGTCCCTTTCTGACCTGGTTCTGCCCTTTTCTATCCCGTTTTAAGCCATTCTTGGCAATTTCTAAACACTTTTTCCCATTTCTATCCCATATTTGCCCATTTGACACTCGTTTTAAACCTTTTTTGGCCACTTCTAACCTGCTTTTGCCCTTTTCTAGCTACTTTCAAGCCTTCTTTTTTCCCATTTCTTACGCACTCTTAAAAGTTTCAGAAAAGTTTTAGGCCATTTTGGCCATTTCTATTCCATTTTTTCCCACTTCTAATTCCTTTTAAGTCATTTTTAGCTATTTCTAAAGCATTTTTGGCCCATTTCAACCAATTTTAAGCCTTTTTTGCTCTTTTCTAAACAATTTGCCCACTTCTAACCCATTTCAAGCCATTTCTGGCCACTGTTAAGCAACCTTGGCCATTTCTCTCCCTTTTCTGCCAATCTGAAACCCTCTTTAAGCCATTTTTTGCCGTTTCTCTCATATTCTTGCCCACTTTCAACCCGTTTCAAGCCATTTGCTTCCTTTTCGAACTATTTTGTGCCCATTCCTTACCTGTATTTCGCCATATTTGGCCATTTCTAAACTATTTTTGCCCACTTCTAATCCATTTTTTGCCCATTTCTAATCCATTTTTGCCCATTTCCAAAATGTTTTATGCTCTTTTTGCCAATTCTAACCCATTTCTTAGCACCTTTCTAACCCGTTTTGAGCAATTTTGGGCCGTTTCTAACCTTTTTTATGCCACATTGGCCTCTTTCAAAGCCAGTTTTAGCCATTTCGAAACCACTTTTTCGCACTTCTAAGTCGGTTTAAGTAGGCTTTGGCCATTTCTAACCCCTTTTTGCCCATTTCAAACCCATTTTTAGCCATTATAGTCACTTTCCTTACTCATTTTTGCCTATTTCTTGCCTGCTTTCAGCCATCTTGGGCCTTAGCTAACCCATTTTTACTCCCTTCTAACCTGTCTGGAACCATTTTTGGCCATTTCTCAATCATGTGTACCCATTTCTAACCCCTATGAAACCATTTTTGGCTATTTCTCAACAATTTTTGACATTTCTATCCCATGCTTGCCCATTTCGATCCTATTTTTGCCAAGTTTCAACCCATTTTACGCCGTGGTTTTGCCTTTTCCGAACTGTTTTTGACCATTTCTAACCTGTTTTGAGCCGTTTTGGTCTATTTCTAGCCCATTTTTGGCCATTTCTAGCCCGTTCAAAGCATTTTTTGGTCTTTTCTAACCCATTTTTTGCCCTATTGAACCCACTTTTTGCCAATTTCATCTATTTCTAGCCCGCTTTTGGCCTTTTCTAACCCCTTTTTACCCACTTCTAACCTGTCTGGAAACATTTTTGGCCATTTCTAAGTCATTTTAAGCCTCTATTTTTACTTTCCTAACCCACTTCTGTCAATTTCTAACCCGTTTTAAGCCATTTCTTTCCTTTCCTAACCACTTTCTTTCCTGTTTTCAACCATTTTTGTCCCTTTCTGACCTGGTTCTGCCCTTTTCTATCCCGTTTTAAGCCATTCTTGGCAATTTCTAAACACTTTTTCCCATTTCTATCCCATATTTGCCCATTTGACACTCGTTTTAAACCTTTTTTGGCCACTTCTAACCTGCTTTTGCCCTTTTCTAGCTACTTTCAAGCCTTCTTTTTTCCCATTTCTTACGCACTCTTAAAAGTTTCAGAAAAGTTTTAGGCCATTTTGGCCATTTCTATTCCATTTTTTCCCACTTCTAATTCCTTTTAAGTCATTTTTAGCTATTTCTAAAGCATTTTTGGCCCATTTCAACCCATTTTAAGCCTTTTTTGCTCTTTTCTAAACAATTTGCCCACTTCTAACCCATTTCAAGCCATTTCTGGCCACTGTTAAGCAACCTTGGCCATTTCTCTCCCTTTTCTGCCAATCTGAAACCCTCTTTAAGCCATTTTTTGCTGTTTCTCTCATATTCTTGCCCACTTTCAACCCGTTTCAAGCCATTTGCTTCCTTTTCGAACTATTTTGTGCCCATTCCTTACCTGTATTTCGCCATATTTGGCCATTTCTAAACTATTTTTGCCCACTTCTAATCCATTTTTTGCCCATTTCTAATCCATTTTTGCCCATTTCCAAAATGTTTTATGCTCTTTTTGCCAATTCTAACCCATTTCTTAGCACCTTTCTAACCCGTTTTGAGCAATTTTGGGCCGTTTCTAACCTTTTTTAGGCCACATTGGCCTCTTTCAAAGCCAGTTTTAGCCATTTCGAAACCACTTTTTCGCACTTCTATGTCGGTTTAAGTAGGCTTTGGCCATTTCTAACCCCTTTTTGCCCATTTCAAACCCATTTTTAGCCATTATAGTCACTTTCCTTACTCATTTTTGCCTATTTCTTGCCTGCTTTCAGCCATCTTGGGCCTTAGCTAACCCATTTTTACTCCCTTCTAACCTGTCTGGAACCATTTTTGGCCATTTCTCAATCATGTGTACCCATTTCTAACCCCTATGAAACCATTTTTGGCTATTTCTCAACAATTTTTGACATTTCTATCCCATGCTTGCCCATTTCGATCCTATTTTTGCCAAGTTTCAACCCATTTTACGCCGTGGTTTTGCCTTTTCCGAACTGCTTTTGACCATTTCTAACCTGTTTTGAGCCGTTTTGGTCTATTTCTAGCCCATTTTTGGCCATTTCTAGCCCGTTCAAAGCATTTTTTGGTCTTTTCTAACCCATTTTTTGCCCTATTGAACCCACTTTTTGCCAATTTCATCTATTTCTAGCCCGCTTTTGGCCTTTTCTAACCCCTTTTTACCCACTTCTAACCTGTCTGGAAACATTTTTGGCCATTTCTAAGTCATTTTAAGCCTCTATTTTTCCTTTCCTAACCCACTTCTGTCAATTTCTAACCCGTTTTAAGCCATTTCTTTCCTTTCCTAACCACTTTCTTTCCTGTTTTCAACCATTTTTGTCCCTTTCTGACCTGGTTCTGCCCTTTTCTATCCCGTTTTAAGCCATTCTTGGCAATTTCTAAACACTTTTTCCCATTTCTATCCCATATTTGCCCATTTGACACTCGTTTTAAGCCATTTTTGGCCATTTCTAACCTGCTTTTGCCCTTTTCTAGCTACTTTCAAGCCTTCTTTTTTCCCATTTCTTACGCACTCTTAAAAGTTTCAGAAAAGTTTTAGGCCATTTTGGCCATTTCTATTCCATTTTTTCCCACTTCTAATTCCTTTTAAGTCATTTTTAGCTATTTCTAAAGCATTTTTGGCCCATTTCAACCAATTTTAAGCCTTTTTTGCTCTTTTCTAAACAATTTGCCCACTTCTAACCCATTTCAAGCCATTTCTGGCCACTGTTAAGCAACCTTGGCCATTTCTCTCCCTTTTCTGCCAATCTGAAACCCTCTTTAAGCCATTTTTTGCCGTTTCTCTCATATTCTTGCCCACTTTCAACCCGTTTCAAGCCATTTGCTTCCTTTTCGAACTATTTTGTGCCCATTCCTTACCTGTATTTCGCCATATTTGGCCATTTCTAAACTATTTTTGCCCACTTCTAATCAATTTTTTGCCCATTTCTAATCCATTTTTGCCCATTTCCAAAATGTTTTATGCTCTTTTTGCCAATTCTAACCCATTTCTTAGCACCTTTCTAACCCGTTTTGAGCAATTTTGGGCCGTTTCTAACCTTTTTTATGCCACATTGGCCTCTTTCAAAGCCAGTTTTAGCCATTTCGAAACCACTTTTTCGCACTTCTAAGTCGGTTTAAGTAGGCTTTGGCCATTTCTAACCCCTTTTTGCCCATTTCAAACCCATTTTTAGCCATTATAGTCACTTTCCTTACTCATTTTTGCCTATTTCTTGCCTGCTTTCAGCCATCTTGGGCCTTAGCTAACCCATTTTTACTCCCTTCTAACCTGTCTGGAACCATTTTTGCCATTTCTCAATCATGTGTACCCATTTCTAACCCCTATGAAACCATTTTTGGCTATTTCTCAACAATTTTTGACATTTCTATCCCATGCTTGCCCATTTCGATCCTATTTTTGCCAAGTTTCAACCCATTTTGCGCTGTGGTTTTGCCTTTTCCGAACTGTTTTTGACCATTTCTAACCTGTTTTGAGCCGTTTTGGTCTATTTCTAGCCCATTTTTGGCCATTTCTAGCCCGTTCAAAGCATTTTTTGGTCTTTTCTAACCCATTTTTGCCCTATTGAACCCACTTTTTGCCAATTTCATCTATTTCTAGCCCGCTTTTGGCCTTTTCTAACCCCTTTTTACCCACTTCTAACCTGTCTGGAAACATTTTTGGCCATTTCTAAGTCATTTTAAGCCTCTATTTTTCCTTTCCTAACCCACTTCTGTCAATTTCTAACCCATTTTAAGCCATTTCTTTCCTTTCCTAACCACTTTCTTTCCTGTTTTCAACCATTTTTGTCCCTTTCTGACCTGGTTCTGCCCTTTTCTATCCCGTTTTAAGCCATTCTTGGCAATTTCTAAACACTTTTTCCCATTTCTATCCCATATTTGCCCATTTGACACTCGTTTTAAACCTTTTTTGGCCACTTCTAACCTGCTTTTGCCCTTTTCTAGCTACTTTCAAGCCTTCTTTTTTCCCATTTCTTACGCACTCTTAAAAGTTTCAGAAAAGTTTTAGGCCATTTTGGCCATTTCTATTCCATTTTTTCCCACTTCTAATTCCTTTTAAGTCATTTTTAGCTATTTCTAAAGCATTTTTGGCCCATTTCAACCCATTTTAAGCCTTTTTTGCTCTTTTCTAAACAATTTGCCCACTTCTAACCCATTTCAAGCCATTTCTGGCCACTGTTAAGCAACCTTGGCCATTTCTCTCCCTTTTCTGCCAATCTGAAACCCTCTTTAAGCCATTTTTTGCTGTTTCTCTCATATTCTTGCCCACTTTCAACCCGTTTCAAGCCATTTGCTTCCTTTTCGAACTATTTTGTGCCCATTCCTTACCTGTATTTCGCCATATTTGGCCATTTCTAAACTATTTTTGCCCACTTCTAATCCATTTTTTGCCCATTTCTAATCCATTTTTTGCCCATTTCCAAATGTTTTATGCTCTTTTTGCCAATTCTAACCCATTTCTTAGCACCTTTCTAACCCGTTGTGAGCAATTTTGGGCCGTTTCTAACCTTTTTTAGGCCACATTGGCCTCTTTCAAAGCCAGTTTTAGCCGTTTCGAAACCACGTTTTCGCACTTCTAAGTCGGTTTAAGTAGGCTTTGGCCATTTCTAACCCCTTTTTGCCCATTTCAAACCCATTTTTAGCCATTATAGTCACTTTCCTTACTCATTTTTGCCTATTTCTTGCCTGCTTTCAGCCATCTTGGGCCTTAGCTAACCCATTTTTACTCCCTTCTAACCTGTCTGGAACCATTTTTGGCCATTTCTCAATCATGTGTACCCATTTCTAACCCCTATGAAACCATTTTTGGCTATTTCTCAACAATTTTTGACATTTCTATCCCATGCTTGCCCATTTCGATCCTATTTTTGCCAAGTTTCAACCCATTTTACGCCATGGTTTTGCCTTTTCCGAACTGTTTTTGACCATTTCTAACCTGTTTTGAGCCGTTTTGGTCTATTTCTAGCCCATTTTTGGCCATTTCTAGCCCGTTCAAAGCATTTTTTGGTCTTTTCTAACCCATTTTTTGCCCTATTGAACCCACTTTTTGCCAATTTCATCTATTTCTAGCCCGCTTTTGGCCTTTTCTAACCCCTTTTTACCCACTTCTAACCTGTCTGGAAACATTTTTGGCCATTTCTAAGTCATTTTAAGCCTCTATTTTTCCTTTCCTAACCCACTTCTGTCAATTCTAACCCGTTTTAAGCCATTTCTTTCCTTTCCTAACCACTTTCTTTCCTGTTTTCAACCATTTTTGTCCCTTTCTGACCTGGTTCTGCCCTTTTCTATCCCGTTTTAAGCCATTCTTGGCAATTTCTAAACACTTTTTCCCATTTCTATCCCATATTTGCCCATTTGACACTCGTTTTAAACCTTTTTGGCCACTTCTAACCTGCTTTTGCCCTTTTCTAGCTACTTTCAAGCCTTCTTTTTTCCCATTTCTTACGCACTCTTAAAAGTTTCAGAAAAGTTTTAGGCCATTTTGGCCATTTCTATTCCATTTTTTCCCACTTCTAATTCCTTTTAAGTCATTTTTAGCTATTTCTAAAGCATTTTTGGCCCATTTCAACCAATTTTAAGCCTTTTTTGCTCTTTTCTAAACAATTTGCCCACTTCTAACCCATTTCAAGCCATTTCTGGCCACTGTTAAGCAACCTTGGCCATTTCTCTCCCTTTTCTGCCAATCTGAAACCCTCTTTAAGCCATTTTTTGCCGTTTCTCTCATATTCTTGCCCACTTTCAACCCGTTTCAAGCCATTTGCTTCCTTTTCGAACTATTTTGTGCCCATTCCTTACCTGTATTTCGCCATATTTGGCCATTTCTAAACTATTTTTGCCCACTTCTAATCCATTTTTTGCCCATTTCTAATCCATTTTTGCCCATTTCCAAAATGTTTTATGCTCTTTTTGCCAATTCTAACCCATTTGCACCTTTCTAACCCGTTTTGAGCAATTTTGGGCCGTTTCTAACCTTTTTTATGCCACATTGGCCTCTTTCAAAGCCAGTTTTAGCCATTTCGAAACCACTTTTTCGCACTTCTAAGTCGGTTTAAGTAGGCTTTGGCCATTTCTAACCCTTTTTGCCCATTTCAAACCCATTTTTAGCCATTATAGTCACTTTCCTTACTCATTTTTGCCTATTTCTTGCCTGCTTTCAGCCATCTTGGGCCTTAGCTAACCCATTTTTACTCCCTTCTAACCTGTCTGGAACCATTTTTGGCCATTTCTCAATCATGTGTACCCATTTCTAACCCCTATGAAACCATTTTTGGCTATTTCTCAACAATTTTTGACATTTCTATCCCATGCTTGCCCATTTCGATCCTATTTTTGCCAAGTTTCAACCCATTTTACGCCATGGTTTTGCCTTTTCCGAACTGTTTTTGACCATTCTAACCTGTTTTGAGCCGTTTTGGTCTATTTCTAGCCCATTTTGGCCATTTCTAGCCCGTTCAAAGCATTTTTTGGTCTTTTCTAACCCATTTTTTGCCCTATTGAACCCACTTTTTGCCAATTTCATCTATTTCTAGCCCGCTTTTGGCCTTTTCTAACCCCTTTTTACCCACTTCTAACCTGTCTGGAAACATTTTTGGCCATTTCTAAGTCATTTTAAGCCTCTATTTTTCCTTTCCTAACCCACTTCTGTCAATTTCTAACCCGTTTTAAGCCATTTCTTTCCTTTCCTAACCACATTCTTTCCTGTTTTCAACCATTTTTGTCCCTTTCTGACCTGGTTCTGCCCTTTTCTATCCCGTTTTAAGCCATTCTTGGCAATTTCTAAACACTTTTTCCCATTTCTATCCCATATTTGCCCATTTGACACTCGTTTTAAACCTTTTTTGGCCACTTCTAACCTGCTTTTGCCCTTTTCTAGCTACTTTCAAGCCTTCTTTTTTCCCATTTCTTACGCACTCTTAAAAGTTTCAGAAAAGTTTTAGGCCATTTTGGCCATTTCTATTCCATTTTTTCCCACTTCTAATTCCTTTTAAGTCATTTTTAGCTATTTCTAAAGCATTTTTGGCCCATTTCAACCAATTTTAAGCCTTTTTTGCTCTTTTCTAAACAATTTGCCCACTTCTAACCCATTTCAAGCCATTTCTGGCCACTGTTAAGCAACCTTGGCCATTTCTCTCCCTTTTCTGCCAATCTGAAACCCTCTTTAAGCCATTTTTTGCCGTTTCTCTCATATTCTTGCCCACTTTCAACCCGTTTCAAGCCATTTGCTTCCTTTTCGAACTATTTTGTGCCCATTCCTTACCTGTATTTCGCCATATTTGGCCATTTCTGAACTATTTTTGCCCACTTCTAATCCATTTTTTGCCCATTTCTAATCCATTTTTGCCCATTTCCAAAATGTTTTATGCTCTTTTTGCCAATTCTAACCCATTTCTTAGCACCTTTCTAACCCGTTTTGAGCAATTTTGGGCCGTTTCTAACCTTTTTTATGCCACATTGGCCTCTTTCAAAGCCAGTTTTAGCCATTTCGAAACCACTTTTTCGCACTTCTAAGTCGGTTTAGTAGGCTTTGGCCATTTCTAACCCCTTTTTTGCCCATTTCAAACCCATTTTTAGCCATTATAGTCACTTTCCTTACTCATTTTTGCCTATTTCTTGCCTGCTTTCAGCCATCTTGGGCCTTAGCTAACCCATTTTTACTCCCTTCTAACCTGTCTGGAACCATTTTTGGCCATTTCTCAATCATGTGTACCCATTTCTAACCCCTATGAAACCATTTTTGGCTATTTCTCAACAATTTTTGACATTTCTATCCCATGCTTGCCCATTTCGATCCTATTTTTGCCAAGTTCAACCCATTTTACGCCATGGTTTTGCCTTTTCCGAACTGTTTTTGACCATTTCTAACCTGTTTTGAGCCGTTTTGGTCTATTTCTAGCCATTTTGGCCATTTCTAGCCCGTTCAAAGCATTTTTTGGTCTTTTCTAACCCATTTTTTGCCCTATTGAACCCACTTTTTGCCAATTTCATCTATTTCTAGCCCGCTTTTGGCCTTTTCACCCCTTTTTACCCACTTCTAACCTGTCTGGAAACATTTTGGCCATTTCTAAGTCATTTTAAGCCTCTATTTTTACTTTCCTAACCCACTTCTGTCAATTTCTAACCCGTTTTAAGCCATTTCTTTCCTTTCCTAACCACTTTCTTTCCTGTTTTCAACCATTTTTGTCCCTTTCTGACCTGGTTCTGCCCTTTTCTATCCCGTTTTAAGCCATTCTTGGCAATTTCTAAACACTTTTTCCCATTTCTATCCCATATTTGCCCATTTGACACTTCGTTTTAAACCTTTTTTGGCCACTTCTAACCTGCTTTGCCCTTTTCTAGCTACTTTCAAGCCTTCTTTTTTCCCATTTCTTACGCACTCTTAAAGTTTCAGAAAAGTTTTAGGCCATTTTGGCCATTTCTATTCCATTTTTTCCCACTTCTAATTCCTTTTAAGTCATTTTTAGCTATTTCTAAAGCATTTTTGGCCCATTTCAAACCCATTTTAAGCCTTTTTTGCTCTTTTCTAAAACAATTTGCCCACTTCTAACCCATTTCAAGCCATTTCTGGCCACTGTTAAGCAACCTTGGCCATTTCTCTCCCTTTTCTGCCAATCTGAAACCTCTTTAAGCCATTTTTTGCTGTTTTCTCTCATATTCTTGCCCACTTTCAACCCGTTTCAAGCCATTTGCTTCCTTTTCGAACTATTTTGTGCCCATTCCTTACCTGTATTTCGCCATATTTGGCCATTTCTAAACTATTTTTGCCCACTTCTAATCCATTTTTGCCCATTTCTAATCCATTTTTGCCCATTTCCAAAATGTTTTATGCTCTTTTTGCCAATTCTAACCCATTTCTTAGCACCTTTCTAACCCGTTTTGAGCAATTTTGGGCCGTTTCTAACCTTTTTTAGGCCACATTGGCCTCTTTCAAAGCCAGTTTTAAGCCGTTTCGAAACCACGTTTTCGCACTTCTAAGTCGTTTAAGTAGGCTTTGGCCATTTCTAACCCTTTTTGCCCATTTCAAACCATTTTTAGCCATTATAGTCACTTTCCTTACTCATTTTTGCCTATTTCTTGCCTGCTTTCAGCCATCTTGGGCCTTAGCTAACCCATTTTTACTCCTTCTAACCTGTCTGGAACCATTTTTGGCCATTTCTCAATCATGTGTACCCATTTCTAACCCCTATGAAACCATTTTTGGCTATTTCTCAACAATTTTTGACATTTCTATCCCATGCTTGCCCATTTCGATCCTATTTTTGCAAGTTTCAACCATTTTACGCCATGGTTTTGCCTTCTTCGAACTGTTTTTGACCATTTCTAACCTGTTTTGAGCCGTTTTGGTCTATTTTCTAGCCCATTTTTGGCCATTTCTAGCCCGTTCAAAGCATTTTTTGGTCTTTTCTAACCCCATTTTTTGCCCTATTGAACCCACTTTTTGCCAATTTCATCTATTTCTAGCCCGCTTTTGGCCTTTCTAACCCCTTTTTACCCACTTCTAACCTGTCTGGAAACATTTTTGGCCATTTCTAAGTCATTTTAAGCCTCTATTTTTCCCTTTCCTAACCCACTTCTGTCAATTTCTAACCCGTTTTAAGCCATTTCTTTCCTTTCCTAACCACTTTCTTTCCTGTTTTCAACCATTTTTGTCCCTTTCTGACCTGGTTCTGCCCTTTTCTATCCCGTTCTAAGCATTCTTGGCAATTTCTAAACACTTTTTCCCATTTCTATCCCATTTTTGCCCATTTGACACTCGTTTTAAGCCATTTTGGCCATTTCTAACCTGCTTTTGCCCCTTTTCTAGCTACTTTCAAGCCTTCTTTTTTCCCATGTCTTACGCACTCTTGGAAGTTTCAGAAAAGTTTTAGGCCATTTTGGCCATTTCTATTCCATTTTTTCCCACTTCTAATTCCTTTTAAGTCATTTTTAGCTATTTCTAAAGCATTTTTGGCCCATTTCAACCCATTTTCAGCCTTTTTTGCTCTTTTCTAAACAATTTGCCCACTTCTAACCCATTTCAAGCCATTTCTGGCCACTGTTAAGCAACCTTGGCCATTTCTCTCCCTTTTCTGCCAATCTGAAACCCTCTTTAAGCCATTTTTTGCCGTTTCTCTCATATTCTTGCCCACTTTCAACCGTTTCAAGCCATTTGCTTCCTTTTCGAACTATTTTGTGCCCATTCCTTACCTCTATTTCGCCATATTTGGCCATTTCTAAACTATTTTTGCCCACTTCTAATCCATTTTTTGCCCATTTCTAATCCATTTTTTGCCCATTTCCAAAATGTTTTATGCTCTTTTTGCCAATTCTAACCCATTTCTTAGCATCTTTCTAACCCGTTTTGAGCAATTTTGGGCCGTTTCTAACCTTTCTTATGCCACATTGGCCTCTTTCAAAGCCAGTTTTAGCCATTTCGAAACCACTTTTTCGCACTTCTATGTCGGTTTAAGTAGGCTCTGGCCCATTTCTAACCCCTTTTTGCTCATTTCTAACCCATTTTAAGCCATTATATTCACTTTCCTTACTCATTTTTGCCTATTTCTTGCCTGCTTTCAGCCATCTTGGGCCTTAGCTAACCCATTTTTACTCCCTTCTAACCTGTCTGGAACCATTTTTTGGCCATTTCTCAATCATGTGTACCCATTTCTAACCCCTATAAAACCATTTTTGGCTATTTCTCAACAATTTTTGACATTTCTATCTCATGCTTGCCCATTTCGATCCTATTTTTGCAAGTTTCAACCCATTTTACGCCGTGGTTTTGCCTTTTCCAACTGTTTTTGACCATTTCTAACCTGTTTTGAGCCGTTTTGGTCTATTTCTAGCCCATTTTTGGCCATTTCGAGCCCGTTCAAAGCATTTTTTGGTCTTTTCTAACCCATTTTTTGCCCTATGAACCCACTTTTTGCCAATTTCATCTATTTCTAGCCCGCTTTTGGCTTTTTCTACCCCTTTTTACCCACTTCTAACCTGTCTGGAAACATTTTTGGCCATTTCTAAGTCATTTTAAGCCTCTATTTTTCCTTTCCTAACCCACTTCTGTCAATTTCTAACCCGTTTTAAGCCATTTCTTTCCTTTCCTAACCACTTTCTTTCCTGTTTTCAACCATTTTTGTCCCTTTCTGACCTGGTTCTGCCCTTTTCAAACCCGTTTTAAGCCATTCTTGGCAATTTCTAAACACTTTTTCCCATTTGTATCCCATTTTTGCCCATTTGACACTCGTTTTAAGCCATTTTTGGCCATTTCTAACCTGCTTTTGCCCTTTTCTAGCGACTTTCAAGCCTTCTTTTTTCCCATTTCTTACGCACTCTTGGAAGTTTCAGAAAAGTTTTAGGCCATTTTGGCCATTTCTATTCCATTTTTTCCCACTTCTAATTCCTTTTAAGTCATTCTTAGCTATTTCTAAAGCATTTTTGGCCCATTTCAACCCATTTTAAGCCTTTTTTGCTCTTTTCTAAACAATTTGCCCACTTCTAACCCATTTCAAGCCATTTCTGGCCACTGTTAAGCAACCTTGGCCATTTCTCTCCCTTTTCTGCCAATCTGAAACCCTCTTTAAGCCATTTTTTGCCGTTTCTCTCATATTCTTGCCCACTTTCAACCCGTTTCAAGCCATTTGCTTCCTTTTCGAACTATTTTGTGCCCATTCCTACCTGTATTTCGCCATATTTGGCCATTTCTAAACTATTTTTGCCACTTCTAATCCATTTTTTGCCCATTTCTAATCCATTTTTGCCCATTTCCAAATGTTTTATGCTCTTTTTGCCAATTCTAACCCATTTCTTAGCACCTTTCTAACCCGTTTTGAGCAATTTTGGGCCGTTTCTAACCTTTCTTATGCCACATTGGCCTCTTTCAAAGCCGGTTTTAGCCATTTCGAAATCACTTTTTCGCACTTCTAAGTCGGTTTAAGTAGGCTTTGGCCATTTCTAACCCCTTTTTGCCATTTCTAACCCATTTTTAGCCATTATAGTCACTTTCCTTACTCATTTTTGCCTATTTCTTGCCTGCTTTCAGCCATCTTGGGCCTTAGCTAACCATTTTTACTCCCTTCTAACCTGTCTGGAACCATTTTTGGCCATTTCTCAATCATGTGTACCCATCTTCTAACCCCTATGAAACCATTTTTGGCTATTTCTCAACAATTTTTGACATTTCTATCCATGCTTGCCCATTTCGATCCTATTTTTGCCAAGTTTCAACCCATTTTACGCCGTGGTTTTGCCTTTTCGAACTGTTTTTGACCATTTCTAACCTGTTTTGAGCCGTTTTGGTCTATTTCTAGCCCTCCATTTTGGGCCATTTCGAGCCCGTTCAAAGCATTTTTTGGTCTTTTCTAACCCATTTTTTTGCCCTATTGAACCCACTTTTTGCCAATTTCATCTATTTCTAGCCCGCTTTTGGCCTTTTCTAACCCCTTTTTACCCACTTCTAACCTGTCTGGAAACATTTTTGGCCATTTCTAAGTCATTTTAAGCCTCTATTTTTCCTTTCCTAACCCACTTCTGTCAATTTCTAACCCGTTTTAAGCCATTTCTTTCCTTTCCTAACCCACTTTCTTTCCTGTTTTCAACCATTTTTGTCCCTTTCTGACCTGGTTCTGCCCTTTTCTATCCGTTTTAAGCCATTCTTGGCAATTTCTAAACACTTTTTCCCATTTCTATCCCATATTTTGCCCATTTGACACTCGTTTTAAACCTTTTTTGGCCACTTCTAACCTGCTTTTGCCCTTTTCTAGCTACTTTCAAGCCTTCTTTTTTCCCATTTCTTACGCACTCTTAAAAGTTTCAGAAAAGTTTTAGGCCATTTTGGCCATTTCTATTCCATTTTTTCCCACTTCTAATTCCTTTTAAGTCCATTTTTAGCTATTTCTAAAGCATTTTTGGCCCATTCAACCCATTTTAAGCCTTTTTTGCTCTTTTCTAAACAATTTGCCCACTTCTAACCCATTTCAAGCCATTTCTGGCCACTGTTAAGCAACCTTGGCCATTTCTCTCCCTTTTCTGCCAATCTGAAACCCTCTTTAAAGCCATTTTTTGCTGTTTCTCTCATATTCTTGCCACTTTCACCCGTTTCAAGCCATTTGCTTCCTTTTCGAACTATTTTTGTGCCCATTCCTTACCTGTATTTCGCCATATTTGGCCATTTCTAAACTATTTTTGCCCACTTCTAATCCATTTTTTGCCCATTTCTAATCCATTTTTGCCCATTTCCAAAATGTTTTATGCTCTTTTTGCCAATTCTAACCCATTTCTTAGCACCTTTCTAACCCGTTTTGAGCAATTTTGGGCCGTTTCTAACCTTTTTTATGCCACATTGGCCTCTTTCAAAGCCAGTTTTAGCCGTTTCGAAACCACTTTTCGCACTTCTAAGTCGGTTTAAGTAGGCTTTGGCATTTCTAACCCCTTTTTGCTCATTTCTAACCCATTTTTAGCCATTATAGTCACTTTCCTTACTCATTTTTGCCTATTTCTTGCCTGCTTTCAGCCATCTTGGGCCTTAGCTAACCCATTTTTACTCCCTTCTAACCTGTCTGGAACCATTTTTGGCCATTTCTCAATCATGTGTACCCATTTCTAACCCCTATGAAACCATTTTTGGCTATTTCTCAACAATTTTTGACATTTCTATCCCATGCTTGCCCATTTCGATCCTATTTTTGCCAAGTTTCAACCCATTTTACGCCGTGGTTTTGCCTTTTCCGAACTGTTTTTGACCATTTCTAAACCTGTTTTGAGCCGTTTTGGTCTATTTCTAGCCCATTTTTGGCCATTTCTAGCCCGTTCAAAGCATTTTTTGGTCTTTTCTAACCCATTTTTTGCCCTATTGAACCACTTTTTGCCAATTTCATCTATTTCTAGCCGCTTTTGGCATTTTCTAACCCTTTTTACCCACTTCTAACCTGTCTGGAAACATTTTGGCCATTTCTAAGTCATTTTAAGCCTCTATTTTTCCTTTCCTAACCCACTTCTGTCAATTTCTAAACCCGTTTTAAGCCATTTCTTTCCTTTCCTAACCACTTTCTTTCCTGTTTTCAACCATTTTTGTCCCTTTCTGACCTGGTTCTGCCCTTTTCTATCCCGTTTTAAGCCATTCTTGGCAATTTCTAAACACTTTTTCCCATTTCTATCCCATTTTTGCCATTTGACACTCGTTTTAAGCCATTTTTGGACATTTCTAACCTGCTTTTGCCTTTTCTAGCTACTTTCAAGCCTTCTTTTTTCCCATGTCTTACGCACTCTTGGAAGTTTCAGAAAAGTTTTAGGCCATTTTGCCATTTCTATTCCATTTTTTCCCACTTCTAATTCCTTTTAAGTCATTTTTAGCTATTTCTAAAGCATTTTTGGCCCATTTCAACCCATTTTCAGCCTTTTTTGCTCTTTTCTAAACAATTTGCCCACTTCTAACCCATTTCAAGCCATTTCTGGCCACTGTTAAGCAACCTTGGCCATTTCTCTCCCTTTTCTGCCAATCTGAAACCCTCTTTAAGCCATTTTTTGCCGTTTCTCTCATATTCTTGCCCACTTTCAACCCGTTTCAAGCCATTTGCTTCCTTTTCGAACTATTTTGTGCCATTCCTTACCTCTATTTCGCCATATTTGGCCATTTCTAAACTATTTTTGCCCACTTCTAATCCATTTTTGCCCATTTCTAATCCATTTTTTGCCATTTCCAAAATGTTTTATGCTCTTTTTGCCAATTCTAACCCATTTCTTAGCATCTTTCTAACCCGTTTTGAGCAATTTTGGGCCGTTTCTAACCTTTCTTATGCCACATTGGCCTCTTTCAAAGCCAGTTTTTAGCCATTTCGAAACCACTTTTTCGCACTTCTATGTCGGTTTAAGTAGGCTCTGGCATTTCTAACCCCTTTTTGCTCATTTCTAACCCATTTTAAGCCATTATATTCACTTTCCTTACTCATTTTTGCCTATTTCTTGCTGCTTTCAGCCATCTTGGGCCTTAGCTAACCCATTTTTACTCCCTTCTAACCTGTCTGGAACCATTTTTGGCCATTTCTCAATCATGTGTACCCATTTCTAACCCCTATAAAACCATTTTTGGCTATTTCTCAACAATTTTTGACATTTCTATCTCATGCTTGCCCATTTCGATCCTATTTTTTGCCAAGTTTCAACCCATTTTACGCCGTGGTTTTGCCTTTCCAAACTGTTTATGACCATTTCTAACCTGTTTTGAGCCGTTTTGGTCTATTTCTAGCCCATTTTTGGCCATTTCGAGCCGTTCAAAGCATTTTTTGGTCTTTTCTAACCCATTTTTGCCCTATTGAACCCACTTTTTGCCAATTTCATCTATTTCTAGCCCGCTTTTGGCTTTTTCTAACCCCTTTTTACCCACTTCTAACCTGTCTGGAAACATTTTTGGCCATTTCTAAGTCATTTTAAGCCTCTATTTTTCCTTTCCTAACCCACTTCTGTCAATTTCTAACCGTTTTAAGCCATTTCTTTCCTTTCCTAACCACTTTCTTTCCTGTTTTCAACCATTTTTGTCCCTTTCTGACCTGGTTCTGCCCTTTTCTATCCCGTTTTAAGCCATTCTTGGCAATTTCTAAACACTTTTTCCATTTGTATCCCATTTTTGCCATTTGACACTCGTTTTAAGCCATTTTTGGCCATTTCTAACCTGCTTTTGCCCTTTTCTAGCGACTTTCAAGCCTTCTTTTTTCCCATTTCTTACGCACTCTTGGAAGTTTCAGTAAAGTTTTAGGCCATTTTGGCATTTCTATTCCATTTTTTCCCACTTCTAATTCCTTTTAAGTCATTCTTAGATATTTCTAAAGCATTTTTGGCCCATTTCAACCCATTTTAAGCCTTTTTTGCTCTTTTCTAAACAATTTGCCCACTTCTAACCCATTTCAAGCCATTTCTGGCCACTGTTAAGCAACCTTGGCCATTTCTCTCCCTTTTCTGCCAATCTGAAACCCTCTTTAAGCCATTTTTTGCCGTTTCTCTCATATTCTTGCCCACTTTCAACCCGTTTCAAGCCATTTGCTTCCTTTTCGAACTATTTTGTGCCCATTCCTACCTGTATTTCGCCATATTTGGCCATTTCTAAACTATTTTTGCCCACTTCTAATCCATTTTTTGCCCATTTCTAATCCATTTTTGCCCATTTCCAAAATGTTTTATGCTCTTTTTGCCAATTCTAACCCATTTCTTAGCACCTTTCTAACCCGTTTTGAGCAATTTTTGGGCCGTTTCTAACCTTTCTTATGCCACATTGGCCTCTTTCAAAGCCGGTTTTAGCCATTTCGAAATCACTTTTTCGCACTTCTAAGTCGGTTTAAGTAGGCTTTGGCCATTTCTAACCCCTTTTTGCGCATTTCTAACCCATTTTTAGCCATTATATTCACTTTCCTTACTCATTTTTGCCTATTTCTTGCCTGCTTTCAGCCATCTTGGGCCTTAGCTAACCCATTTTTACTCCCTTCTAACCTGTCTGGAACCATTTTTGGCCATTTCTCAGTCATGTGTACCCATTTCTAACCCCTATGAAACCATTTTTGGCTATTTCTCAACAATTTTTGACATTTCTATCCCATGCTTGCCCATTTCGATCCTATTTTTGCCAAGTTTCAACCCATTTTACGCCGTGGTTTTGCCTTTTCCAAACTGTTTTTGACCATTTCTAACCTGTTTTGAGCCGTTTTGGTCTATTTCTAGCCCATTTTTGGCCATTTCGAGCCCGTTCAAAGCATTTTTTGGTCTTTTCTAACCCATTTTTTGCCCTATTGAACCCACTTTTTGCCAATTTCATCTATTTCTAGCCCGCTTTTGGCCTTTTCTAACCCCTTTTTACCCACTTCTAACCTGTCTGGAAACATTTTTGGCCATTTCTAAGTCATTTTAAGCCTCTATTTTTCCTTTCCTAACCCACTTCTGTCAATTTCTAACCCGTTTTAAGCATTTCTTTCCTTTCCTAACCACTTTCTTTCCTGTTTTCAACCATTTTTGTCCCTTTCTGACCTGGTTCTGCCCTTTTCTATCCCGTTCTAAGCCATTCTTGGCAATTTCTAAACACTTTTTCCCATTTCTATCCCATTTTTGCCCATTTGACACTCGTTTTAAGCCATTTTTGGCCATTTCTAACCTGCTTTTGCCCTTTTCTAGCTACTTTCAAGCCTTCTTTTTTCCATTTCTTACGCACTCTTGGAAGTTTCAGAAAAGTTTTAGGCCATTTTGGCCATTTCTATTCCATTTTTTCCCACTTCTAATTCCTTTTAAGTCATTCTTAGCTATTTCTAAAGCATTTTTGCCCATTTCAACCCATTTTCAGCCTTTTTTGCTCTTTTCTAAACAATTTGCCCACTTCTAAACCCATTTCAAGCCATTTCTGGCTACTGTTAAGCAACCTTGGCCATTTCTCTCCCTTTTCTGCCAATCTGAAACCCTCTTTAAGCCATTTTTGCCGTTTCTCTCATATTCTTGCCCACTTTCAACCCGTTTCAAGCCATTTGCTTCCTTTTCGAACTATTTTGTGCCCATTCCTTACCTCTATTTCGCCATATTTGGCCATTTCTAAACTATTTTTGCCCACTTCTAATCCATTTTTTGCCCATTTCTAATCCATTTTTTTGCCCATTTCCAAAATGTTTTATGCTCTTTTTGCCAATTCTAACCCATTTCTTAGCATCTTTCTAACCCGTTTTGAGCAATTTTGGGCCGTTTCTAACCTTTCTTATGCCACATTGGCCTCTTTCAAAGCCAGTTTTAGCCATTTCGAAACCACTTTTTCGCACTTCTATGTCGGTTTAAGTAGGCTTTGGCCATTTCTAACCCTTTTTGCTCATTTCTAACCCATTTATAAGCATTATATTCACTTTCCTTACTCATTTTTGCCTATTTCTTGCCTGCTTTCAGCCATCTTGGGCCTTAGCTAACCCATTTTTACTCCCTTCTAACCTGTCTGGAACCATTTTTGGCCATTTCTCAATCATGTGTACCCATTTCTAACCCCTATGAAACCATTTTTGGCTATTTCTCAACAATTTTTGACATTTCTATCTCATGCTTGCCCATTTCGATCCTATTTTTGCCAAGTTTCAACCCATTTTACGCCGTGGTTTTGCCTTTTCCAAACTGTTTTTGACCATTTCTAACCTGTTTTGAGCCGTTTTGGTCTATTTCTAGCCCATTTTTGGCCATTTCGAGCCCGTTCAAAGCATTTTTTGGTCTTTTCTAACCCATTTTTTGCCCTATTGAACCCACTTTTTGCCAATTTCATCTATTTCTAGCCGCTTTGGCCTTTTCTAACCCATTTTTACCCACTTCTAACCTGTCTGGAAACATTTTTGGCCATTTCTAAGTCATTTTACGCCTCTATTTTTCCTTTCCTAACCCACTTCTGTCAATTTCTAACCCGTTTTAAGCCATTTCTTTCCTTTCCTAACCACTTTCTTTCCTGTTTTCAACCATTTTTGTCCCTTTCTGACCTGGTTCTGCCCTTTTCTATCCCGTTCTAAGCCATTCTTGGCAATTTCTAAACACTTTTTCCCATTTCTATCCCATTTTTGCCCATTTGACACTCGTTTTAAGCCATTTTTGGCCATTTCTAACCTGCTTTTGCCCTTTTCTAGCTACTTTCAAGCCTTCTTTTTTCCCATTTCTTACGCACTCTTGAAGTTTCAGAAAAGTTTTAGGCCATTTTGGCCATTTCTATTCCATTTTTTCCCACTTCTAATTCCTTTTAAGTCATTTTTAGCTATTTCTAAAGCATTTTTGGCCCATTTCAACCCATTTTAAGCCTTTTTTGCTCTTTTCTAAACAATTTGCCCACTTCTAACCCATTTCAAGCCATTTCTGGCCACTGTTAAGCAACCTTGGCCATTTCTCTCCCTTTTCTGCCAATCTGAAACCCTCTTTAAGCCATTTTTTGCCGTTTCTCTCATATTCTTGCCCACTTTCAACCCGTTTCAAGCCATTTGCTTCCTTTTCGAACTATTTTGTGCCCATTCCTTACCTCTATTTCGCCATATTTGGCCATTTCTAAACTATTTTTGCCCACTTCTAATCCATTTTTTGCCCATTTCTAATCCATTTTTTGACCATTTCCAAAATGTTTTATGCTCTTTTTGCCAATTCTAACCCATTTCTTAGCATCTTTCTAACCCGTTTTGAGCAATTTTGGGCCGTTTCTAACCTTTCTTATGCCACATTGGCCTCTTTCAAAGCCAGTTTTAGCCATTTCGAAACCACTTTTTCGCACTTCTAAGTCGGTTTAAGTAGGCTTTGGCCATTTCTAACCCCTTTTTGCCCATTTCAAACCCATTTTTAGCCATTATAGTCACTTTCCTTTCTCATTTTTGCCTATTTCTTGCCTGCTTTCAGCCATCTTGGGCGTTAGCTAACCCATTTTTACTCCCTTCTAACCTGTCTGGAACCATTTTTGGCCATTTCTCAGTCATGTGTACCCATTTCTAACCCCTATGAAACCATTTTTGGCTATTTCTCAACAATTTTTGACATTTCTATCCCATGCTTGCCCATTTCGATCCTATTTTTGCCAAGTTTCAACCCATTTTACGCCGTGGTTTTGCCTTTTCCGAACTGTTTTTGACTATTTCTAACCTGTTTTGAGCCGTTTTGGTCTATTTCTAGCCCATTTTTGGCCATTTCGAGCCCGTTCCAAGCATTTTTTGGTCTTTTCTAACCCATTTTTTGCCCTATTGAACCCACTTTTTGCCAATTTCATCTATTTCTAGCCCGCTTTTGGCCTTTTCTAACCCCTTTTTACCCACTTCTAACCTGTCTGGAAACATTTTTGGCCATTTCTAAGTCATTTTACGCCTCTATTTTTCCTTTCCTAACCCACTTCTGTCAATTTCTAACCCGTTTTAAGCCATTTCTTTCCTTTCCTAACCACTTTCTTTCCTGTTTTCAACCATTTTTGTCCCTTTCTGACCTGGTTCTGCCCTTTTCTATCCCGTTCTAAGCCATTCTTGGCAATTTCTAAACACTTTTTCCCATTTCTATCCCATTTTTGCCCATTTGACACTCGTTTTAAGCCATTTTTGGCCATTTCTAACCTGCTTTTGCCCTTTTCTAGCTACTTTCAAGCCTTCTTTTTTCCCATTTCTTACGCACTCTTGGAAGTTTCAGAAAAGTTTTAGGCCATTTTGGCCATTTCTATTCCATTTTTTCCCACTTCTAATTCCTTTTAAGTCATTTTTAGCTATTTCTAAAGCATTTTTGGCCCATTTCAACCCATTTTCAGCCTTTTTTGCTCTTTTCTAAACAATTTGCCCACTTCTAACCCATTTCAAGCCATTTCTGGCTACTGTTAAGCAACCTTGGCCATTTCTCTCCCTTTTCTGCCAATCTGAAACCCTCTTCAAGCCATTTTTTGCCGTTTCTCTCATATTCTTGCCCACTTTCAACCCGTTTCAAGCCATTTGCTTCCTTTTCGAACTATTTTGTGCCCATTCCTTACCTGTATTTCGCCATATTTGGCCATTTCTAAACTATTTTTGCCCACTTCTAATCCATTTTTTGCCCATTTCTAATCCATTTTTTGCCCATTTCTAATCCATTTTTGCCCATTTCCAAAATGTTTTATGCTCTTTTTGCCAATTCTAACCCATTTCTTAGCACCTTTCTAACCCGTTTTGAGCAATTTTTGGCCATTTCTAACCTTTTTTATGCCACATTGGCCTCTTTCAAAGCCAGTTTTAGCCATTTCGAAACCACTTTTTCGCACTTCTAAGTCGGTTTAAGTAGGCTTTGGCCATTTCTAACCCCTTTTTGCCCATTTCAAACCCATTTTTAGCCATTATAGTCACTTTCCTTTCTCATTTTTGCCTATTTCTTGCCTGCTTTCAGCCATCTTGGGCATTAGCTAACCCATTTTTACTCCCTTCTAACCTGTCTGGAACCATTTTTGGCCATTTCTCACTCATGTGTACCCATTTCTAACCCCTATGAAACCATTTTTGGCTATTTCTCAACAATTTTTGACATTTCTATCCCATGCTTGCCCATTTCGATCCTATTTTTGCCAAGTTTCAACCCATTTTACGCCGTGGTTTTGCCTTTTCCGAACTGTTTTTGACCATTTCTAACCTGTTTTGAGCCGTTTTGGTCTATTTCTAGCCCATTTTTGGCCATTTCTAGCCCCTTCACAGCATTTTTTGGTCTTTTCTAACCCATTTTTTGCCCTATTGAACCCACTTTTTGCCAATTTCATCTATTTCTAGCCCGCTTTTGGCCTTTTCTAACCCCTTTTTACCCACTTCTAACCTGTCTGGAAACATTTTTGGCCATTTCTAAGTCATTTTAAGCCTCTATTTTTCCTTTCCTAACCCACTTCTGTCAATTTCTAACCCGTTTTAAGCCATTTCTTTCCTTTCCTAACCACTTTCTTTCCTGTTTTCAACCATTTTTGTCCCTTTCTGACCTGGTTCTGCCCTTTTCTATCCCGTTCTAAGCCATTCTTGGCAATTTCTAAACACTTTTTCCCATTTCTATCCCATTTTTGCCCATTTGACACTCGTTTTAAGCCATTTTTGGCCATTTCTAACCTGCTTTTGCCCTTTTCTAGCTACTTTCAAGCCTTCTTTTTTCCCATTTCTTACGTACTCTTAAAAGTTTCAGAAAAGTTTTAGGCCATTTTGGCCATTTCTGTTCCATTTTTTCCCACTTCTAATTCCTTTTAAGTCATTTTTAGCTATTTCTAAAGCATTTTTGGCCCATTTCAACCCATTTTCAGCCTTTTTTGCTCTTTTCTAAACAATTTGCCCACTTCTAACCCATTTCAAGCCATTTCTGGCTACTGTTAAGCAACCTTGGCCATTTCTCTCCCTTTTCTGCCAATCTGAAACCCTCTTCAAGCCATTTTTTGCCGTTTCTCTCATATTCTTGCCCACTTTCAACCCGTTTCAAGCCATTTGCTTCCTTTTCGAACTATTTTGTGCCCATTCCTTACCTGTATTTCGCCATATTTGGCCATTTCTAAACTATTTTTGCCCACTTCTAATCCATTTTTTGCCCATTTCTAATCCATTTTTTGCCCATTTCTAATCCATTTTTGCCCATTTCCAAAATGTTTTATGCTCTTTTTGCCAATTCTAACCCATTTCTTAGCACCTTTCTAACCCGTTTTGAGCAATTTTTGGCCGTTTCTAACCTTTTTTATGCCACATTGGCCTCTTTCAAAGCCAGTTTTAGCCATTTCGAAACCACTTTTTCGCACTTCTAAGTCGGTTTAAGTAGGCTTTGGCCATTTCTAACCCCTTTTTGCCCATTTCAAACCCATTTTTAGCCATTATAGTCACTTTCCTTTCTCATTTTTGCCTATTTCTTGCCTGCTTTCAGCCATCTTGGGCATTAGCTAACCCATTTTTACTCCCTTCTAACCTGTCTGGAACCATTTTTGGCCATTTCTCACTCATGTGTACCCATTTCTAACCCCTATGAAACCATTTTTGGCTATTTCTCAACAATTTTTGACATTTCTATCCCATGCTTGCCCATTTCGATCCTATTTTTGCCAAGTTTCAACCCATTTTACGCCGTGGTTTTGCCTTTTCCGAACTGTTTTTGACCATTTCTAACCTGTTTTGAGCCGTTTTGGTCTATTTCTAGCCCATTTTTGGCCATTTCTAGCCCGTTCCAAGCATTTTTTGGTCTTTTCTAACCCATTTTTTGCCCTATTGAACCCACTTTTTGCCAATTTCATCTATTTCTAGCCCGCTTTTGGCCTTTTCTAACCCCTTTTTACCCACTTCTAACCTGTCTGGAAACATTTTTGGCCATTTCTAAGTCATTTTAAGCCTCTATTTTTCCTTTCCTAACCCACTTCTGTCAATTTCTAACCCGTTTTAAGCCATTTCTTTCCTTTCCTAACCACTTTCTTTCCTGTTTTCAACCATTTTTGTCACTTTCTGACCTGGTTCTGCCCTTTTCTATCCCGTTCTAAGCCATTCTTGGCAATTTCTAAACACTTTTTCCCATTTCTATCCCATTTTTGCCCATTTGACACTCGTTTTAAGCCATTTTTGGCCATTTCTAACCTGCTTTTGCCCTTTTCTAGCTACTTTCAAGCCTTCTTTTTTCCCATTTCTTACGCACTCTTGGAAGTTTCAGAAAAGTTTTAGGCCATTTTGGCCATTTCTATTCCATTTTTTCCCAATTCTAATTCCTTTTAAGTCATTTTTAGCTATTTCTAAAGCATTTTTGGCCCATTTCAACCCATTTTCAGCCTTTTTTGCTCTTTTCTAAACAATTTGCCCACTTCTAACCCATTTCAAGCCATTTCTGGCTACTGTTAAGCAACCTTGGCCATTTCTCTCCCTTTTCTGCCAATCTGAAACCCTCTTTAAGCCATTTTTTGCCGTTTCTCTCATATTCTTGCCCACTTTCAACCCGTTTCAAGCCATTTGCTTCCTTTTCGAACTATTTTGTGCCCATTCCTTACCTCTATTTCTCCATATTTGGCCATTTCTAAACTATTTTTGCCCACTTCTAATCCATTTTTTGCCCATTTCTAATCCATTTTTTGCCCATTTCTAATCCATTTTTGCCCATTTCCAAAATGTTTTATGCTCTTTTTGCCAATTCTAACCCATTTCTTAGCACCTTTCTAACCCGTTTTGAGCAATTTTGGGCCGTTTCTAACCTTTTTTAGGCCACATTGGCCTCTTTCAAAGCCAGTTTTAGCCGTTTCGAAACCACTTTTTCGCACTTCTAAGTCGGTTTAAGTAGGCTTTGGCCATTTCTAACCCCTTTTTGCGCATTTCTAACCCATTTTTAGCCATTATATTCACTTTCCTTACTCATTTTTGCCTATTTCTTGCCCGCTTTCAGCCATCTTGGGCCTTAGCTAACCCATTTTTACTCCCTTCTAACCTGTCTGGAACCATTTTTGGCCATTTCTCACTCATGTGTACCCATTTCTAACCCCGATAAAACCATTTTTGGCTATTTCTCAACAATTTTTGACATTTCTATCCCATGCTTGCCCATTTCGATCCTATTTTTGCCAAGTTTCAACCCATTTTACGCCGTGGTTTTGCCTTTTCCGAACTGTTTTTGACCATTTCTAACCTGTTTTGAGCCGTTTTGGTCTATTTCTAGCCCATTTTTGGCCATTTCTAGCCCGTTCCAAGCATTTTTTGTCTTTTCTAACCCATTTCTTGCCCTATTGAACCCACTTTTTGGCAATTTCATCTATTTGTAGCCCGCTTTTGGCTTTTTCTAACCCCTTTTTACCCACTTCTAACCTGTCTGGAAACATTTTTGGCCATTTCTAAGTCATTTTAAGCCTCTATTTTTCCTTTCCTAACCCACTTCTGTCAATTTCTAACCCGTTTTAAGCCATTTCTTTCCTTTCCTAACCACTTTCTTTCCTGTTTTCAACCATTTTTGTCCCTTTCTGACCTGGTTCTGCCCTATTCTACCCCGTTTTAAGCCATTCTTGGCAATTTCTAAACACTTTTTCCCATTTCTATCCCATTTTTGCCCATTTGACACTCGTTTTAAGCCATTTTTGCCATTTCTAACCTGCTTTTGCCCTTTTCTAGCGACTTTCAAGCCTTCTTTTTTCCCATTTCTTACGCACTCTTGGAAGTTTCAGAAAAGTTTTAGGCCATTTGGCCATTTCTATTCCATTTTTTCCCACTTCTAATTCCTTTTAAGTCATTCTTAGCTATTTCTAAAGCATTTTTGGCCCATTTCAACCCATTTTCAGCCTTTTTTGCTTTTTTTCTAAACAATTTGCCCACTTCTAACCCATTTCAAGCCATTTCTGGCTACTGTTAAGCAACCTTGGCCATTTCTCTCCCTTTTCTGCCAATCTGAAACCCTCTTTAAGCCATTTTTTGCCGTTTCTCTCATATTCTTGCCCACTTTCAACCCGTTTCAAAGCCATTTGCTTCCTTTTCGAACTATTTTGTGCCCATTCCTTACTGTATTTCGCCATATTTGGCCATTTCTAAACTATATTTGCCCACTTCTAATCCATTTTTTTCCCACTTCTAATCCATTTTTTGCCATTTCTAATCCATTTTTGCCCATTTCCAAAATGTTTTATGCTCTTTTTGCCAATTCTAACCCATTTCTTAGCACCTTTCTAACCCGTTTTGAGCAATTTTGGGCCGTTTCTAACCTTTTTTAGGCACATTGGCCTCTTTCAAGCCAGTTTTAGCCATTTCGAAACCACGTTTTCGCACTTATAAGTCGGTTTAAGTAGGCTTTGGCCATTTCTAACCCCTTTTTGCGCATTTCTAACCCATTTTTAGCCATTATATTCACTTTCCTTACTCATTTTTGCCTATTTCTTGCCCGCTTTCAGCCATCTTGGGCCTTAGCTAAGCCATTTTTACTCCCTTCTAACCTGTCTGGAACCATTTTTGGCCATTTCTCACTCATGTGTACCCATTTCTAACCCGATAAAACCATTTTTGGCTATTTCTCAACAATTTTTGACATTTCTATCCCATGCTTGCCCATTTCGATCCTATTTTTGCCAAGTTTCAACCCATTTTACGCTGTGGTTTTGCCTTTTCCGAACTGTTTTTGACCATTTCTAACCTGTTTTGAGCCGTTTTGGTCTATTTCTATCCCATTTTTGGCCATTTCTAGCCCCTTCACAGCATTTTTTGGTCTTTTCTAACCCATTTTTTGCCTATTGAACCACTTTTTGCCAATTTCTTCTATTTCTAGCCCGCTTTTGGCCTTTTCTAACCCATTTTTACCCACTTCTAACCTGTCTGGAAACATTTTTGGCTATTTCTAAGTCAGTTTAAGCCTCTATTTTTCCATTCCTAACCCACTTTTGTCAATTTCTAACCCGTTTTAAGCCATTTCTTTCCTTTCCTAACCACTTTCTTTCCTGTTTTCAACCATTTTTGTCCCTTTCTGACCTGGTTCTGCCCTTTTCTATCCCGTTCTAAGCCATTCTTGGCAACTTCTAAACACTTTTTCCCATTTCTATCCCATTTTTGCCCATTTGACACTCGTTTTAAGCCATTTTTGGCCATTTCTAACCTGCTTTTGCCCTTTTCTAGCTACTTTCAAGCCTTCTTTTTTCCCATTTTTTACGCACTCTTGGAAGTTTCAGAAAAGTTTTAGGCCATTTTGGCCATTTCTGTTCCATTTTTTCCCACTTCTAATTCCTTTTAAGTCATTTTTAGCTATTTCTAAAGCATTTTTGGCCCATTTCAACCCATTTTCAGCCTTTTTTGCTTTTTTCTAAACAATTTGCCCACTTCTAACCCATTTCAAGCCATTTCTGGATACTGTTAAGCAACCTTGGCCATTTCTCTCCCTTTTCTGCCAATCTGAAACCCTCTTCAAGCCATTTTTTTGCCGTTTCTCTCATATTCTTGCCCACTTTCAACCCGTTTCAAGCCATTTGCTTCCTTTTCGAACTATTTTGTGCCCATTCCTTATCTGTATTTCGCCATATTTGGCCATTTCTAAACTATTTTTGCCCACTTCTAATCCATTTTTTGCCCAATTCTAATCCATTTTTTGCCCATTTCTAATCCATTTTTGCCCATTTCCAAAATGTTTTATGCTCTTTTTGCCAATTCTAACCCATTTCTTAGCACCTTTCTAACCCGTTTTGAGCAATTTTTGGCCGTTTCTAACCTTTTGTATGCCACATTGGCCTCTTTCAAAGCCAGTTTTAGCCATTTCGAAACCACTTTTTCGCACTTCTAAGTCGGTTTAAGTAGGCTTTGGCCATTTCTAACCCCTTTTTGCCCATTTCAAACCCATTTTTAGCCATTATAGTCACTTTCCTTTCTCATTTTTGATATTTCTTGCCTGCTTTCAGCCATCTTGGCCTTAGCTAACCCATTTTTACTCCCTTCTAACCTGTCTGGAACCATTTTTGGCCATTTCTCAATCATGTGTACCCATTTCTAACCCCTATGAAACCATTTTTGGCTATTTCTCAACAATTTTTGACATTTCTATCCCATGCTTGCCCATTTCGATCCTATTTTTGCCAAGTTTCAACCCATTTTACGCCGTGGTTTTGCCTTTTCCGAACTGTTTTTGACCATTTCTAACCTGTTTTGAGCCGTTTTGGTCTATTTCTAGCCCATTTTTGGCCATTTCTAGCCCCTTCACAGCATTTTTTGGTCTTTTCTAACCCATTTTTTGCCCTATTGAACCCACTTTTTGCCAATTTCATCTATTTCTAGCCCGCTTTTGGCCTTTTCTAACCCCTTTTTACCCACTTCTAACCTGTCTGGAAACATTTTTGGCCATTTCGAAGTCAGTTTAAGCCTCTATTTTTCCTTTCCTAACCCACTTCTGTCAATTTCTAACCCGTTTTAAGCCATTTCTTTCCTTTCCTAACCACTTTCTTTCCTGTTTTCAACCATTTTTGTCCCTTTCTGACCTGGTTCTGCCCTATTCTACCCCGTTTTAAGCCATTCTTGGCAATTTCTATACACTTTTTCCCATTTGTATCCCATTTTTGCCCATTTGACACTCGTTTTAAGCCATTTTTGGCCATTTCTAACCTGCTTTTGCCCTTTTCTAGCGACTTTCAAGCCTTCTTTTTTCCCATTTCTTACGCACTCTTGGAAGTTTCAGAAAAGTTTTAGGCCATTTTGGCCATTTCTATTCCATTTTTTCCCACTTCTAATTCCTTTTAAGTCATTCTTAGCTATTTCTAAGCATTTTGGCCCATTTCAACCCATTTTCAGCCTTTTTTGCTTTTTTCTAAACAATTTGCCCACTTCTAACCCATTTCAAGCCATTTCTGGCTACTGTTAAGCAACCTTGGCCATTTCTCTCCCTTTTCTGCCAATCTGAAACCCTCTTTAAGCCATTTTTTGCCGTTTCTCTCATATTCTTGCCCACTTTCAACCCGTTTCAAGCCATTTGCTTCCTTTTCGAACTATTTTGTGCCCATTCCTACCTGTATTTCGCCATATTTGGCCATTTCTAAACTATATTTGCCCACTTCTAATCCATTTTTTTCCCACTTCTAATCCATTTTTTGCCCATTTCTAATCCATTTTTGCCCATTTCCAAAATGTTTTATGCTCTTTTTGCCAATTCTAACCCATTTCTTAGCACCTTTCTAACCCATTTTGAGCAATTTTGGGCCGTTTCTAACCTTTTTTAGGCCACATTGGCCTCTTTCAAAGCCAGTTTTAGCCATTTCGAAACCACGTTTTCGCACTTCTAAGTCGGTTTAAGTAGGCTTTGGCCATTTCTAACCCCTTTTTGCGCATTTCTAACCCATTTTTAGCCATTATATTCACTTTCCTTACTCATTTTTGCCTATTTCTTGCCCGCTTTCAGCCATCTTGGGCCTTAGCTAAGCCATTTTTACTCCCTTCTAACCTGTCTGGAACCATTTTTGGCCATTTCTCACTCATGTGTACCCATTTCTAACCCCGATAAAACCATTTTTGGCTATTTCTCAACAATTTTTGACATTTCTATCCCATGCTTGCCCATTTCGATCCTATTTTTGCCAAGTTTCAACCCATTTTACGCCGTGGTTTTGCCTTTTCCGAACTGTTTTTGACCATTTCTAACCTGTTTTGAGCCGTTTTGGTCTATTTCTATCCCATTTTTGGCCATTTCTAGCCCCTTCACAGCATTTTTTGGTCTTTTCTAACCCATTTTTTGCCCTATTGAACCCACTTTTTGCCAATTTCTTCTATTTCTAGCCCGCTTTTGGCCTTTTCTAACCCATTTTTACCCACTTCTAACCTGTCTGGAAACATTTTTGGCTATTTCTAAGTCAGTTTAAGCCTCTATTTTTCCATTCCTAACCCACTTTTGTCAATTTCTAACCCGTTTTAAGCCATTTCTTTCCTTTCCTAACCACTTTCTTTCCTGTTTTCAACCATTTTTGTCCCTTTCTGACCTGGTTCTGCCCTTTTCTATCCCGTTTTAAGCCATTCTTGGCAACTTCTAAACACTTTTTCCCATTTCTATCCCATTTTTGCCCATTTGACACTCGTTTTAAGCCATTTTTGGCCATTTCTAACCTGCTTTTGCCCTTTTCTAGCTACTTTCAAGCCTTCTTTTTTCCCATTTCTTACGCACTCTTGGAAGTTTCAGAAAAGTTTTAGGCCATTTTGGCCATTTCTGTTCCATTTTTTCCCACTTCTAATTCCTTTTAAGTCATTTTTAGCTATTTCTAAAGCATTTTTGGCCCATTTCAACCCATTTTCAGCCTTTTTTGCTTTTTTCTAAACAATTTGCCCACTTCTAACCCATTTCAAGCCATTTCTGGCTACTGTTAAGCAACCTTGGCCATTTCTCTCCCTTTTCTGCCAATCTGAAACCCTCTTCAAGCCATTTTTTGCCGTTTCTCTCATATTCTTGCCCACTTTCAACCCGTTTCAAGCCATTTGCTTCCTTTTCGAACTATTTTGTGCCCATTCCTTATCTGTATTTCGCCATATTTGGCCATTTCTAAACTATTTTTGCCCACTTCTAATCCTTTTTTTGCCCAATTCTAATCCATTTTTTGCCCATTTCTAATCCATTTTTGCCCATTTCCAAAATGTTTTATGCTCTTTTTGCCAATTCTAACCCATTTCTTAGCACCTTTCTAACCCGTTTTGAGCAATTTTTGGCCGTTTCTAACCTTTTGTATGCCACATTGGCCTCTTTCAAAGCCAGTTTTAGCCATTTCGAAACCACTTTTTCGCACTTCTAAGTCGGTTTAAGTAGGCTTTGGCCATTTCTAACCCCTTTTTGCCCATTTCAAACCCATTTTTAGCCATTATAGTCACTTTCCTTTCTCATTTTTGATATTTCTTGCCCGCTTTCAGCCATCTTGGGCCTTAGCTAAGCCATTTTTACTCCCTTCTAACCTGTCTGGAACCATTTTTGGGCCATTTCTCACTCATGTGTACCCATTTCTAACCCCGATAAAACCATTTTTGGCTATTTCTCAACAATTTTTGACATTTCTATCCCAAGCTTGCCCATTTCGATCCTATTTTTGCCAAGTTTCAACCCATTTTACGGCGTGGTTTTGCCTTTTCCGAACTGTTTTTGACCATTTCTAACCTGTTTTGAGCCGTTTTGGTCTATTTCTATCCCATTTTTGGCCATTTCTAGCCCCTTCACAGCATTTTTTGGTCTTTTCTAACCCATTTTTTGCCCTATTGAACCCACTTTTTGCCAATTTCTTCTATTTCTAGCCCGCTTTTGGCCTTTTCTAACCCATTTTTACCCACTTCTAACCTGTCTGGAAACATTTTTGGCTATTTCTAAGTCAGTTTAAGCCTCTATTTTTCCATTCCTAACCCACTTTTGTCAATTTCTAACCCGTTTTAAGCCATTTCTTTCCTTTCCTAACCACTTTCTTTCCTGTTTTCAACCATTTTTGTCCCTTTCTGACCTGGTTCTGCCCTTTTCTATCCCGTTCTAAGCCATTCTTGGCAACTTCTAAACACTTTTTCCCATTTCTATCCCATTTTTGCCCATTTGACACTCGTTTTAAGCCATTTTTGGCCATTTCTAACCTGCTTTTGCCCTTTTCTAGCTACTTTCAAGCCTTCTTTTTTCCCATTTCTTACGCACTCTTGGAAGTTTCAGAAAAGTTTTAGGCCATTTTGGCCATTTCTGTTCCATTTTTTCCCACTTCTAATTCCTTTTAAGTCATTTTTAGCTATTTCTAAAGCATTTTTGGCCCATTTCAACCCATTTTCAGCCTTTTTTGCTTTTTTTCTAAACAATTTGCCCACTTCTAACCCATTTCAAGCCATTTCTGGCTACTGTTAAGCAACCTTGGCCATTTCTCTCCCTTTTCTGCCAATCTGAAACCCTCTTCAAGCCATTTTTTGCCGTTTCTCTCATATTCTTGCCCACTTTCAACCCGTTTCAAGCCATTTGCTTCCTTTTCGAACTATTTTGTGCCCATTCCTTACCTGTATTTCGCCATATTTGGCCATTTCTAAACTATTTTTGCCCACTTCTAATCCATTTTTTGCCCATTTCTAATCCATTTTTTGCCCATTTCTAATCCATTTTTGCCCATTTCCAAAATGTTTTATGCTCTTTTTGCCAATTCTAACCCATTTCTTAGCACCTTTCTAACCCGTTTTTGAGCAATTTTGGGCCGTTTCTAACCTTTTTTATGCCACATTGGCCTCTTTCAAAGCCAGTTTAGCCATTTCGAAACCACTTTTTCGCACTTCTAAGTCGGTTTAAGTAGGCTTTGGCCATTTCTAACCCCTTTTTGCCCATTTCAAACCCATTTTTAGCCATTATAGTCACTTTCCTTTCTCATTTTTGCCTATTTCTTGCCTGCTTTCAGCCATCTTGGGCGTTAGCTAACCCATTTTTACTCCCTTCTAACCTTTCTGGAACCATTTTTGGCCATTTCTCACTCATGTGTACCCATTTCTAACCCCTATGAAACCATTTTTGGCTATTTCTCAACAATTTTTGACATTTCTATCCATGCTTGCCCATTTCGATCCTATTTTTGCCAAGTTTCAACCCATTTTACGGCGTGGTTTTGCCTTTTCCGAACTGTTTTTGACCATTTCTAACCTGTTTTGAGCCGTTTTGGTCTATTTCTAGCCCATTTTTGGCCATTTCTAGCCCCTTCACAGCATTTTTTGGTCTGTTCTAACCCATTTTTTGCCCTATTGAACCCACTTTTTGCCAATTTCATCTATTTCTAGCCCGCTTTTGGCCTTTTCTAACCCCTTTTTACCCACTTCTAACCTGTCTGGAAACATTTTTGGCCATTTCTAAGTCATTTTAAGCCTCTATTTTTCCTTTCCTAACCCACTTCTGTCAATTTCTAACCCGTTTTAAGCCATTCCTTTCCTTTCCTAACCACTTTCTTTCCTGTTTTCAACCATTTTTGTCCCTTTCTGACCTGGTTCTGCCCTTTTCAAACCCGTTTTAAGCCATTCTTGGCAACTTCTAAACACTTTTTCCCATTTCTATCCCATTTTTGCCCATTTGACACTCGTTTTAAGCCATTTTTGGCCATTTCTAACCTGCTTTTGCCCTTTTCTAGCTACTTTCAAGCCTTCTTTTTTCCCATTTCTTACGCACTCTTGGAAGTTTCAGAAAAGTTTTAGGCCATTTTGGCCATTTCTATTCCATTTTTTCCCAATTCTAATTCCTTTTAAGTCATTTTTAGCTATTTCTAAAGCATTTTTGGCCCATTTCAACCCATTTTCAGCCTTTTTGCTCTTTTCTAAACAATTTGCCCACTTCTAACCCATTTCAAGCCATTTCTGGCTACTGTTAAGCAACCTTGGCCATTTCTCTCCCTTTTCTGCCAATCTGAAACCCTCTTTAAGCCATTTTTTCCGTTTCTCTCATATTCTTGCCCACTTTCAACCCGTTTCAAGCCATTTGCTTCCTTTTCGAACTATTTTGTGCCCATTCCTTACCTGTATTTCGCCATATTTGGCCATTTCTAAACTATTTTTGCCCACTTCAAATCCATTTTTTGCCCATTTCTAATCCATTTTTTGCTTATTTCTAATCCTTTTTTGCCCATTTCTAAAATGTTTTATGCTCTTTTTGCCAATTCTAACCCATTTCTTAGCACCTTTCTAACCCGTTTTGAGCAATTTTGGGCCGTTTCTAACCTTTTTTAAGCCACATTGGCCTCTTTCAAAGCCAGTTTTAGCCGTTTCGAAACCACTTTTTCGCACTTCTAAGTCGGTTTAAGTAGGCTTTGGCCATTTCTAACCCCTTTTTGCACATTTCTAACCCATTTTTAGCCATTATATTCACGTTCCTTACTCATTTTTGCCTATTTCTTGCCCGCTTTCAGCCATCTTGGGCCTTAGCTAACCCATTTTTACTCCCTTCTAACCTGTCTGGAACCATTTTTGGCCTTTTCTCACTCATGCGTACCCATTTCTAACCCCTATGAAACCATTTTTGGCTATTTCTCAACAATTTTTGACATTTCTATCCCATGCTTGCCCATTTCGATCGTATTTTTGCCAAGTTTCAACCCATTTTACGCCGTGGTTTTGCCTTTTCCGAACTGTTTTTGACCATTTCTAACCTGTTTTGAGCCGTTTTGGTCTATTTCTAGCCCATTTTTGGCCATTTATAGCCCGTTCCAAGCATTTTTTGGTCTTTTCTGACCCATTTTTTGCCCTATTGAACCCACTTTTTGGCAATTTCTTCTATTTCTAGCCCGCTTTTGGCCTTTTCTAACCCATTTTTACCCACTTCTAACCTGTCTGGAAACATTTTTGGCCATTTCTAAGTCAGTTTAAGCCTCTATTTTTCCATTCCTAACCCACTTTTGTCAATTTCTAACCCGTTTTAAGCCATTTCTTTCCTTTCCTAACCACTTTCTTTCCTGTTTTCAACCATTTTTGTCCCTTTCTGACCTGGTTCTGCCCTTTTCAAACCCGTTTTAAGCCATTCTTGGCAACTTCTAAACACTTTTTCCCATTTCTATCCCATTTTTGCCCATTTGACACTCGTTTTAAGCCATTTTTGGCCATTTCTAACCTGCTTTTGCCCTTTTCTAGCGACTTTCAAGCCTTCTTTTTTCCCATTTCTTATGCACTCTTGGAAGTTTCAGAAAAGTTTTAGGCCATTTTGGCCATTTCTATTCCATTTTTTCCCACTTCTAACTCCTTTTAAGTCATTTTTTGCTATTTCTAAAGCATTTTTGGCCCATTTCAACCCATTTTAAGCCTTTTTTGCTTTTTTCTAAACAATTTGCCCACTTCTAACCCATTTCAAGCCATTTCTGGCTACTGTTAAGCAACCTTGGCTATTTCTCTCCCTTTTCTGCCAATCTGAATCCCTCTTTAAGCCATTTTTTGCCGTTTCTCTCATATTCTTGCCCACTTTCAACCCTTTTCAAGCCATTTGTTTCCTTTTCGACCGATTTTGTGCCCATTCCTTACCTGTATTTCGCCATATTTGGCCATTTCTAAACTATTTTTGCCCACTTCAAATCCATTTTTTGCCCATTTCTAATCCATTTTTGCCCATTTCCAAAATGTTTTATGCTCTTTTTGCCAATTCTAACCCATTTCTTGGCACCTTTCTAACCCGTATTGAGGAATTTTGGGCCGTTTCTAACCTTTTTTATGCCACATTGGCCTCTTTCAAAGCCAGTTTTAGCCGTTTCGAAACCACGTTTTCGCACTTCTAAGTCGGTTTAAGTAGGCTTTGGCCATTTCTAACCCGTTTTTGCGCATTTCTAACCCATTTTTAGCCATTATATTCACTTTCCTTACTCATTTTTGCCTATTTCTTGCCCGCTTTCAGCCATCTTGGGCCTTAGCTAAGCCATTTTTACTCCCTTCTAACCTGTCTGGAACCTTTTTTGGCCTTTTCTCACTCATGTGTACCCATTTCTAAGCCCTATAAAACCATTTTTGGCTATTTCTCAACAATTTTTGACATTTCTATCCCATGCTTGCCCATTTCGATCCTATTTTTGCCAAGTTTCAACCCGTTTTACGCTGTGGTTTTGCCTTTTCCGAACTGTTTTTGACCATTTCTAACCTGTTTTGAGCCGTTTTGGTCTATTTCTAGCCCATTTTTGGCCATTTCTAGCCCGTTCCAAGCATTTTTTGGTCTTTTCTAACCCATTTTTTGCCCTATTGAACCCACTTTTTGGCAATTTCTTCTATTTCTAGCCCGCTTTTGGCCTTTTCTAACCCATTTTTACCCACTTCTAACCTGTCTGGAAACATTTTTGGCCATTTCTAAGTCAGTTTAAGCCTCTATTTTTCCTTTCCTAACCCATTTCTGTCAATTTCTAACCCGTTTTAAGCCATTTCTTTCCTTTCCTAACCACTTTCTTTCCTGTTTTCAACCATTTTTGTCCCTTTCTGACCTGGTTCTGCCCTTTTCTATCCCGTTTTAAGCCATTCTTGGCAATTTCTAAACACTTTTTCCCATTTCTATCCCATTTTTGCCCATTTGACACTCGTTTTAAGCCATTTTTGGCCATTTCTAACCTGCTTTTGCCCTTTTCTAGCTACTTTCAAGCCTTCTTTTTTCCCATTTCTTACGCACTCTTGGAAGTTTCAGAAAAGTTTTAGGCCATTTTGGCCATTTCTATTCCATTTTTTCCCAATTCTAATTCCTTTTAAGTCATTTTTAGCTATTTCTAAAGCATTTTTGGCCCATTTCAACCCATTTTCAGCCTTTTTTGCTCTTTTCTAAACAATTTGCCCACTTCTAACCCATTTCAAGCCATTTCTGGCTACTGTTAAGCAACCTTGGCCATTTCTCTCCCTTTTCTGCCAATCTGAAACCCTCTTTAAGCCATTTTTTCCGTTTCTCTCATATTCTTGCCCACTTTCAACCCGTTTCAAGCCATTTGCTTCCTTTTCGAACTATTTTGTACCCATTCCTTACCTGTATTTCGCCATATTTGGCCATTTCTAAACTATTTTTGCCCACTTCTAATCCATTTTTTGCCCATTTCTAATCCATTTTTTGCTTATTTCTAATCCATTTTTGCCCATTTCCAAAATGTTTTATGCTCTTTTTGCCAATTCTAACCCATTTCTTAGCACCTTTCTAACCCGTTTTGAGCAATTTTGGGCCGTTTCTAACCTTTTTTAAGCCACATTGGCCTCTTTCAAAGCCAGTTTTAGCCGTTTCGAAACCACGTTTTCGCACTTCTAAGTCGGTTTAAGTAGGCTTTGGCCATTTCTAACCCCTTTTTGCGCATTTCTAACCCATTTTTAGCCATTATATTCACGTTCCTTACTCATTTTTGCCTATTTCTTGCCCGCTTTCAGCCATCTTGGGCCTTAGCTAACCCATTTTTACTCCCTTCTAACCTGTCTGGAACCATTTTTGGCCTTTTCTCACTCATGCGTACCCATTTCTAAGCCCTATAAAACCATTTTTGGCTATTTCTCAACAATTTTTGACATTTCTATCCCATGCTTGCCCATTTCGATCCTATTTTTGCCAAGTTTCAACCCGTTTTACACCGTGGTTTTGCCTTTTCCGAACTGTTTTTGACCATTTCTAACCTGTTTTGAGCCGTTTTGGTCTATTTCTAGCCCATTTTTGGCCATTTATAGCCCGTTCCAAGCATTTTTTGGTCTTTTCTGACCCATTTTTTGCCCTATTGAACCCACTTTTTGGCAATTTCTTCTATTTCTAGCCCGCTTTTGGCCTTTTCTAACCCATTTTTACCCACTTCTAACCTGTCTGGAAACATTTTTGGCCATTTCTAAGTCAGTTTAAGCCTCTATTTTTCCATTCCTAACCCACTTTTGTCAATTTCTAACCCGTTTTAAGCCATTTCTTTCCTTTCCTAACCACTTTCTTTCCTGTTTTCAACCATTTTTGTCCCTTTCTGACCTGGTTCTGCCCTTTTCAAACCCGTTTTAAGCCATTCTTGGCAACTTCTAAACACTTTTTCCCATTTCTATCCCATTTTTGCCCATTTGACACTCGTTTTAAGCCATTTTTGGCCATTTCTAACCTGCTTTTGCCCTTTTCTAGCGACTTTCAAGCCTTCTTTTTTCCCATTTCTTATGCACTCTTGGAAGTTTCAGAAAAGTTTTAGGCCATTTTGGCCATTTCTATTCCATTTTTTCCCACTTCTAATTCCTTTTAAGTCATTTTTTGCTATTTCTAAAGCATTTTTGGCCCATTTCAACCCATTTTAAGCCTTTTTTGCTTTTTTCTAAACAATTTGCCCACTTCTAACCCATTTCAAGCCATTTCTGGCTACTGTTAAGCAACCTTGGCCATTTCTCTCCCTTTTCTGCCAATCTGAAACCCTCTTTAAGCCATTTTTTGCCGTTTCTCTCATATTCTTGCCCACTTTCAACCCTTTTCAAGCCATTTGTTTCCTTTTCGACCGATTTTGTGCCCATTCCTTACCTGTATTTCGCCATATTTGGCCATTTCTAAACTATTTTTGCCCACTTCAAATCCATTTTTTGCCCATTTCTAATCCATTTTTGCCCATTTCCAAAATGTTTTATGCTCTTTTTGCCAATTCTAACCCATTTCTTAGCACCTTTCTAACCCGTTTTGAGGAATTTTGGGCCGTTTCTAACCTTTTTTATGCCACATTGGCCTCTTTCAAAGCCAGTTTTAGCCGTTTCGAAACCACTTTTTCGCACTTCTAAGTCGGTTTAAGTAGGCTTTGGCCATTTCTAACCCGTTTTTGCGCATTTCTAACCCATTTTTAGCCATTATATTCACTTTCCTTACTCATTTTTGCCTATTTCTTGCCCGCTTTCAGCCATCTTGGGCCTTAGCTAACCCATTTTTACTCCCTTCTAACCTGTCTGGAACCTTTTTTGGCCTTTTCTCACTCATGTGTACCCATTTCTAAGCCCTATAAAACCATTTTTGGCTATTTCTCAACAATTTTTGACATTTCTATCCCATGCTTGCCCATTTCGATCCTATTTTTGCCAAGTTTCAACCCGTTTTACGCTGTGGTTTTGCCTTTTCCGAACTGTTTTTGACCATTTCTAACCTGTTTTGAGCCGTTTTGGTCTATTTCTAGCCCATTTTTGGCCATTTCTAGCCCGTTCCAAGCATTTTTTGGTCTTTTCTAACCCATTTTTTGCCCTATTGAACCCACTTTTTGGCAATTTCTTCTATTTCTAGCCCGCTTTTGGCCTTTTCTAACCCATTTTTACCCACTTCTAACCTGTCTGGAAACATTTTTGGCCATTTCTAAGTCAGTTTAAGCCTCTATTTTTCCTTTCCTAACCCATTTCTGTCAATTTCTAACCCGTTTTAAGCCATTTCTTTCCTTTCCTAACCACTTTCTTTCCTGTTTTCAACCATTTTTGTCCCTTTCTGACCTGGTTCTGCCCTTTTCTATCCCGTTTTAAGCCATTCTTGGCAATTTCTAAACACTTTTTCCCATTTCTATCCCATTTTTGCCCATTTGACACTCGTTTTAAGCCATTTTTGGCCATTTCTAACCTGCTTTTGCCCTTTTCTAGCTACTTTCAAGCCTTCTTTTTTCCCATTTCTTACGCACTCTTGGAAGTTTCAGAAAAGTTTTAGGCCATTTTGGCCATTTCTATTCCATTTTTTCCCAATTCTAATTCCTTTTAAGTCATTTTTAGCTATTTCTAAAGCATTTTTGGCCCATTTCAACCCATTTTCAGCCTTTTTTGCTTTTTTCTAAACAATTTGCCCACTTCTAACCCATTTCAAGCCATTTCTGGCTACTGTTAAGCAACCTTGGCTATTTCTCTCCCTTTTCTGCCAATCTGAATCCCTCTTTAAGCCATTTTTTGCCGTTTCTCTCATATTCTTGCCCACTTTCAACCCTTTTCAAGCCATTTGTTTCCTTTTCGACCGATTTTGTGCCCATTCCTTACCTGTATTTCGCCATATTTGGCCATTTCTAAACTATTTTTGCCCACTTCAAATCCATTTTTTGCCCATTTCTAATCCATTTTTGCCCATTTCCAAAATGTTTTATGCTCTTTTTGCCAATTCTAACCCATTTCTTGGCACCTTTCTAACCCGTATTGAGGAATTTTGGGCCGTTTCTAACCTTTTTTATGCCACATTGGCCTCTTTCAAAGCCAGTTTTAGCCGTTTCGAAACCACGTTTTCGCACTTCTAAGTCGGTTTAAGTAGGCTTTGGCCATTTCTAACCCGTTTTTGCGCATTTCTAACCCATTTTTAGCCATTATATTCACTTTCCTTGCTCATTTTTGCCTATTTCTTGCCCGCTTTCAGCCATCTTGGGCCTTAGCTAACCCATTTTTACTCCCTTCTAACCTGTCTGGAACCTTTTTTGGCCTTTTCTCACTCATGTGTACCCATTTCTAAGCCCTATAAAACCATTTTTGGCTATTTCTCAACAATTTTTGACATTTCTATCCCATGCTTGCCCATTTCGATCCTATTTTTGCCAAGTTTCAACCCGTTTTACGCCGTGGTTTTGCCTTTTCCGAACTGTTTTTGACCATTTCTAACCTGTTTTGAGCCGTTTTGGTCTATTTCTAGCCCATTTTTGGCCATTTCTAGCCCGTTCCAAGCATTTTTTGGTCTTTTCTAACCCATTTTTTGCCCTATTGAACCCACTTTTTGGCAATTTCATCTATTTCTAGCCCGCTTTTGGCCTTTTCTAACCCCTTTTTACCCACTTCAAACCAGTCTGGAAACATTTTTGGCCATTTCTAAGTCATTTTAAGCCTCTATTTTTCCTTTCCTAACCCATTTCTGTCAATTTCTAACCCGTTTTAAGCCATTTCTTTCCTTTCCTAACCACTTTCTTTCCTGTTTTCAACCATTTTTGTCCCTTTCTGACCTGGTTCTGCCCTTTTCTATCCCGTTTTAAGCCATTCTTGGCAACTTCTAAACACTTTTTCCCATTTCTATCCCATTTTTGCCCATTTGACACTCATTTTAAACCTTTTTTGGCCATTTCTAACCTGCTTCTGCACTTTTCTAACTACTTTCAAGCCTTCTTTTTTCCCATTTCTTACGCACTCTTGGAAGTTTCAGAAAAGTTTTAGGCAATTTTGGCCATTTCTATTCCATTTTTTCCCACTTCAAACTCCTTTTAAGTCATTTTTTGCTATTTCTAAAGCATTTTTGGCCCATTTCAACCCATTTTAAGACTTTTTTGCTTTTTTCTAAACAATTTGCCCACTTCTAACCCATTTCAAGCCATTTCTGGCTACTGTTAAGCAACCTTGGCCATTTCTCTCCCTTTTCTGCCAATCTGCAACCCTCTTTAAGCCATTTTTTGCCGTTTCTCTCATATTCTTGCCCACTTTCAACCCTTTTCAAGCCATTTGTTTCCTTTTCGACCTATTTTGTGCCCATTCCTTACCTGTTTTCAGCCATATTTGGCCATTTCTAAACTATTTTTGCCCACTTCAAATCCTTTTTTTGCCCATTTCTAATCCATTTTTTGCCCATTTCCAAAATGTTTTATGCTCTTTTTGCCAATTCTAACCCATTTCTTAGCACCTTTCTAACCCGTTTTGAGGAATTTTGGGCCGTTTCTAACCTTTTTTAGGCCACATTGGCCTCTTTCAAAGCCAGTTTTAGCCGTTTCGAAACCACGTTTTCGCACTTCTAAGTCGGTTTAAGTAGGCTTTGGCCATTTCTAACCCCTTTTTGCGCATTTCTAACCCATTTTTAGCCATTATATTCACTTTCCTTACTCATTTTTGCCTATTTCTTGCCCGCTTTCAGCCATCTTGGGCCTTAGCTAACCCATTTTTACTCCCTTCTAACCTGTCTGGAACCTTTTTTGGCCTTTTCTCACTCATGTGTACCCATTTCTAAGCCCTATAAAACCATTTTTGGCTATTTCTCAACAATTTTTGACATTTCTATCCCATGCTTGCCCATTTCGATCCTATTTTTGCCAAGTTTCAACCCGTTTTACACCGTGGTTTTGCCTTTTCCGAACTGTTTTTGACCATTTCTAACCTGTTTTGAGCCGTTTTGGCCTATTTCTAGCCCATTTTTGGCCATTTCTAGCCCGTTCCAAGCATTTTTTGGTCTTTTCTAACCCATTTTTTTGCCCTATTGAACCCACTTTTTGGCAATTTCATCTATTTCTAGCCCGCTTTTGGCCTTTTCTAACCCCTTTTTACCCACTTCTAACCTGTCTGGAAACATTTTTGGCCATTTCTAAGTCATTTTAAGCCTCTATTTTTCCTTTCCTAACCCACTTCTGTCAATTTCTAACCCGTTTTAAGCCATTTCTTTCCTTTCCTAACCACTTTCTTTCCTGTTTTCAACCATTTTTGTCCCTTTCTGACCTGGTTCTGCCCTTTTCAAACCCGTTTTAAGCCATTCTTGGCAACTTCTAAACACTTTTTCCCATTTCTATCCCATTTTTGCCCATTTGACACTCGTTTTAAGCCATTTTTGGCCATTTCTAACCTGCTTTTGCCCTTTTCTAGCGACTTTCAAGCCTTCTTTTTTCCCATTTCTTACTCACTCTTGGAAGTTTCAGAAAAGTTTTAGGCCATTTTGGCCATTTCTATTCCATTTTTTCCCACTTCTAAATCCTTTTAAGTCATTTTTTGCTATTTCTAAAGCATTTTTGGCCCATTTCAACCCATTTTAAGCCTTTTTTGCTTTTTTCTAAACAATTTGCCCACTTCTAACCCATTTCAAGCCATTTCTGGCTACTGTTAAGCAACCTTGGCCATTTCTCTCCCTTTTCTGCCAATCTGAAACCCTCTTTAAGCCATTTTTTGCCGTTTCTCTCATATTCTTGCCCACTTTCAACCCTTTTCAAGCCATTTGTTTCCTTTTCGACCTATTTTGTGCCCATTCCTTACCTGTTTTTCGCCATATTTGGCCATTTCTAAACTATTTTTGCCCACTTCAAATCCATTTTTTGCCCATTTCTAATCCATTTTTTGCCCATTTCCAAAATGTTTTATGCTCTTTTTGCCAATTCTAACCCATTTCTTAGCACCTTTCTAACCCGTTTTGAGCAATTTTGGGCCGTTTCTAACCTTTTTTAGGCCACATTGGCCTCTTTCAAAGCCAGTTTTAGCCGTTTCGAAACCACGTTTTCGCACTTCTAAGTCGGTTTAAGTAGGCTTTGGCCATTTCTAACCCCTTTTTGCGCATTTCTAACCCATTTTTAGCCATTATATTCACTTTCCTTACTCATTTTTGCCTATTTCTTGCCCGCTTTCAGCCATCTTGGGCCTTAGCTAACCCATTTTTACTCCCTTCTAACCTGTCTGGAACCTTTTTTGGCCTTTTCTCACTCATGTGTACCCATTTCTAAGCCCTATAAAACCATTTTTGGCTATTTCTCAACAATTTTTGACATTTCTATCCCATGCTTGCCCATTTCGATCCTATTTTTGCCAAGTTTCAACCCGTTTTACACCGTGGTTTTGCCTTTTCCGAACTGTTTTTGACCATTTCTAACCTGTTTTGAGCCGTTTTGGCCTATTTCTAGCCCATTTTTGGCCATTTCTAGCCCGTTCCAAGCATTTTTTGGTCTTTTCTAACCATTTTTTTGCCCTATTGAACCCACTTTTTGGCAATTTCATCTATTTCTAGCCCGCTTTTGGCCTTTTCTAACCCCTTTTTACCCACTTCTAACCTGTCTGGAAACATTTTTGGCCATTTCTAAGTCATTTTAAGCCTCTATTTTTCCTTTCCTAACCCATTTCTGTCAATTTCTAACCCGTTTTAAGCCATTTCTTTCCTTTCCTAACCACTTTCTTTCCTGTTTTCAACCATTTTTGTCCCTTTCTGACCTGGTTCTGCCCTTTTCTATCCCGTTTTAAGCCATTCTTGGCAACTTCTAAACACTTTTTCCCATTTCTATCCCATTTTTGCCCATTTGACACTCATTTTAAACCTTTTTTGGCCATTTCTAACCTGCTTCTGCACTTTTCTAACTACATTTCAAGCCTTCTTTTTTCCATTTCTTACGCACTCTTGGAAGTTTCAGAAAAGTTTTAGGCAATTTTGGCCATTTCTATTCCATTTTTTCCCACTTCAAACTCCTTTTAAGTCATTTTTTGCTATTTCTAAAGCATTTTTGGCCCATTTCAACCCATTTTAAGACTTTTTTGCTTTTTTCTAAACAATTTGCCCACTTCTAACCCATTTCAAGCCATTTCTGGCTACTGTTAAGCAACCTTGGCCATTTCTCTCCCTTTTCTGCCAATCTGCAACCCTCTTTAAGCCATTTTTTGCCGTTTCTCTCATATTCTTGCCCACTTTCAACCCTTTTCAAGCCATTTGTTTCCTTTTCGACCTATTTTGTGCCCATTCCTTACCTGTTTTCAGCCATATTTGGCCATTTCTAAACTATTTTTGCCCACTTCAAATCCTTTTTTTGCCCATTTCTAATCCATTTTTTGCCCATTTCCAAAATGTTTTATGCTCTTTTTGCCAATTCTAACCCATTTCTTAGCACCTTTCTAACCCGTTTTGAGGAATTTTGGGCCGTTTCTAACCTTTTTTAGGCCACATTGGCCTCTTTCAAAGCCAGTTTTAGCCGTTTCGAAACCACGTTTTCGCACTTCTAAGTCGGTTTAAGTAGGCTTTGGCCATTTCTAACCCCTTTTTGCGCATTTCTAACCCATTTTTAGCCATTATATTCACTTTCCTTACTCATTTTTGCCTATTTCTTGCCCGCTTTCAGCCATCTTGGGCCTTAGCTAACCCATTTTTACTCCCTTCTAACCTGTCTGGAACCTTTTTTGGCCTTTTCTCACTCATGTGTACCCATTTCTAAGCCCTATAAAACCATTTTTGGCTATTTCTCAACAATTTTTGACATTTCTATCCCATGCTTGCCCATTTCGATCCTATTTTTGCCAAGTTTCAACCCGTTTTACACCGTGGTTTTGCCTTTTCCGAACTGTTTTTGACCATTTCTAACCTGTTTTGAGCCGTTTTGGCCTATTTCTAGCCCATTTTTGGCCATTTCTAGCCCGTTCCAAGCATTTTTTGGTCTTTTCTAACCCATTTTTTTTGCCCTATTGAACCCACTTTTTGGCAATTTCATCTATTTCTAGCCCGCTTTTGGCCTTTTCTAACCCTTTTTACCCACTTCTAACCTGTCTGGAAACATTTTTGGCCATTTCTAAGTCATTTTAAGCCTCTATTTTTCCTTTCCTAACCCACTTCTGTCAATTTCTAACCCGTTTTAAGCCATTTCTTTCCTTTCCTAACCACTTTCTTTCCTGTTTTCAACCATTTTTGTCCCTTTCTGACCTGGTTCTGCCCTTTTCAAACCCGTTTTAAGCCATTCTTGGCAACTTCTAAACACTTTTTCCCATTTCTATCCCATTTTTGCCCATTTGACACTCGTTTTAAGCCATTTTTGGCCATTTCTAACCTGCTTTTGCCCTTTTCTAGCGACTTTCAAGCCTTCTTTTTTCCCATTTCTTACTCACTCTTGGAAGTTTCAGAAAAGTTTTAGGCCATTTTGGCCATTTCTATTCCATTTTTTCCCACTTCTAAATCCTTTTAAGTCATTTTTTGCTATTTCTAAAGCATTTTTGGCCCATTTCAACCCATTTTAAGCCTTTTTTGCTTTTTTCTAAACAATTTGCCCACTTCTAACCCATTTCAAGCCATTTCTGGCTACTGTTAAGCAACCTTGGCCATTTCTCTCCCTTTTCTGCCAATCTGAAACCCTCTTTAAGCCATTTTTTGCCGTTTCTCTCATATTCTTGCCCACTTTCAACCCTTTTCAAGCCATTTGTTTCCTTTTCGACCTATTTTGTGCCCATTCCTTACCTGTTTTTCGCCATATTTGGCCATTTCTAAACTATTTTTGCCCACTTCAAATCCATTTTTTGCCCATTTCTAATCCATTTTTTGCCCATTTCCAAAATGTTTTATGCTCTTTTTGCCAATTCTAACCCATTTCTTAGCACCTTTCTAACCCGTTTTGAGCAATTTTGGGCCGTTTCTAACCTTTTTTAGGCCACATTGGCCTCTTTCAAAGCCAGTTTTAGCCGTTTCGAAACCACGTTTTCGCACTTCTAAGTCGGTTTAAGTAGGCTTTGGCCATTTCTAACCCCTTTTTGCGCATTTCTAACCCATTTTTAGCCATTATATTCACTTTCCTTACTCATTTTTGCCTATTTCTTGCCCGCTTTCAGCCATCTTGGGCCTTAGCTAACCCATTTTTACTCCCTTCTAACCTGTCTGGAACCTTTTTTGGCCTTTTCTCACTCATGTGTACCCATTTCTAAGCCCTATAAAACCATTTTTGGCTATTTCTCAACAATTTTTGACATTTCTATCCCATGCTTGCCCATTTCGATCCTATTTTTGCCAAGTTTCAACCCGTTTTACACCGTGGTTTTGCCTTTTCCGAACTGTTTTTGACCATTTCTAACCTGTTTTGAGCCGTTTTGGCCTATTTCTAGCCCATTTTTGGCCATTTCTAGCCCGTTCCAAGCATTTTTTGGTCTTTTCTAACCCATTTTTTTGCCCTATTGAACCCACTTTTTGGCAATTTCATCTATTTCTAGCCCGCTTTTGGCCTTTTCTAACCCCTTTTTACCCACTTCTAACCTGTCTGGAAACATTTTTGGCCATTTCTAAGTCATTTTAAGCCTCTATTTTTCCTTTCCTAACCCACTTCTGTCAATTTCTAACCCGTTTTAAGCCATTTCTTTCCTTTCCTAACCACTTTCTTTCCTGTTTTCAACCATTTTTGTCCCTTTCTGACCTGGTTCTGCCCTTTTCAAACCCGTTTTAAGCCATTCTTGGCAACTTCTAAACACTTTTTCCCATTTCTATCCCATTTTTGCCCATTTGACACTCGTTTTAAGCCATTTTTGGCCATTTCTAACCTGCTTTTGCCCTTTTCTAGCGACTTTCAAGCCTTCTTTTTTCCCATTTCTTACTCACTCTTGGAAGTTTCAGAAAAGTTTTAGGCCATTTTGGCCATTTCTATTCCATTTTTTCCCACTTCTAACTCCTTTTAAGTCATTTTTTGCTATTTCTAAAGCATTTTTGGCCCATTTCAACCCATTTTAAGCCTTTTTTGCTTTTTTCTAAACAATTTGCCCACTTCTAACCCATTTCAAGCCATTTCTGGCTACTGTTAAGCAACCTTGGCCATTTCTCTCCCTTTTCTGCCAATCTGAAACCCTCTTTAAGCCATTTTTTGCCGTTTCTCTCATATTCTTGCCCACTTTCAACCCTTTTCAAGCCATTTGTTTCCTTTTCGACCTATTTTGTGCCCATTCCTTACCTGTTTTTCGCCATATTTGGCCATTTCTAAACTATTTTTGCCCACTTCAAATCCATTTTTTGCCCATTTCTAATCCATTTTTTGCCCATTTCCAAAATGTTTTATGCTCTTTTTGCCAATTCTAACCCATTTCTTAGCACCTTTCTAACCCGTTTTGAGGAATTTTGGGCCGTTTCTAACCTTTTTTAGGCCACATTGGCCTCTTTCAAAGCCAGTTTTAGCCGTTTCGAAACCACGTTTTCGCACTTCTAAGTCGGTTTAAGTAGGCTTTGGCCATTTCTAACCCCTTTTTGCGCATTTCTAACCCATTTTTAGCCATTATATTCACTTTCCTTACTCATTTTTGCCTATTTCTTGCCCGCTTTCAGCCATCTTGGGCCTTAGCTAACCCATTTTTACTCCCTTCTAACCTGTCTGGAACCTTTTTGGCCTTTTCTCACTCATGTGTACCCATTTCTAAGCCCTATAAAACCATTTTTGGCTATTTCTCAACAATTTTTGACATTTCTATCCCATGCTTGCCCATTTCGATCCTATTTTTGCCAAGTTTCAACCCGTTTTACACCGTGGTTTTGCCTTTTCCGAACTGTTTTTGACCATTTCTAACCTGTTTTGAGCCGTTTTGGCCTATTTCTAGCCCATTTTTGGCCATTTCTAGCCGTTCCAAGCATTTTTTGGTCTTTTCTAACCCATTTTTTTGCCCTATTGAACCCACTTTTTGGCAATTTCATCTATTTCTAGCCCGCTTTTGGCCTTTTCTAACCCCTTTTTACCCACTTCTAACCTGTCTGGAAACATTTTTGGCCATTTCTAAGTCATTTTAAGCCTCTATTTTTCCTTTCCTAACCCACTTCTGTCAATTTCTAACCCGTTTTAAGCCATTTCTTTCCTTTCCTAACCACTTTCTTTCCTGTTTTCAACCATTTTTGTCCCTTTCTGACCTGGTTCTGCCCTTTTCAAACCCGTTTTTAAGCCATTCTTGGCAACTTCTAAACACTTTTTCCATTTCTATCCCATTTTTGCCCATTTGACACTCGTTTTAAGCCATTTTTGGCCATTTCTAACCTGCTTTTGCCCTTTTCTAGCGACTTTCAAGCCTTCTTTTTTCCCATTTCTTACTCACTCTTGGAAGTTTCAGAAAAGTTTTAGGCCATTTTGGCCATTTCTATTCCATTTTTTCCCACTTCTAAATCCTTTTAAGTCATTTTTTGCTATTTCTAAAGCATTTTTGGCCCATTTCAACCCATTTTAAGCCTTTTTTGCTTTTTTCTAAACAATTTGCCCACTTCTAACCCATTTCAAGCCATTTCTGGCTACTGTTAAGCAACCTTGGCCATTTCTCTCCCTTTTCTGCCAATCTGAAACCCTCTTTAAGCCATTTTTTGCCGTTTCTCTCATATTCTTGCCCACTTTCAACCCTTTTCAAGCCATTTGTTTCCTTTTCGACCTATTTTGTGCCCATTCCTTACCTGTTTTTCGCCATATTTGGCCATTTCTAAACTATTTTTGCCCACTTCAAATCCATTTTTTGCCCATTTCTAATCCATTTTTTGCCCATTTCCAAAATGTTTTATGCTCTTTTTGCCAATTCTAACCCATTTCTTAGCACCTTTCTAACCCGTTTTGAGCAATTTTTGGCCGTTTCTAACCTTTTGTATGCCACATTGGCCTCTTTCAAAGCCAGTTTTAGCCATTTCGAAACCACTTTTTCGCACTTCTAAGTCGGTTTAAGTAGGCTTTGGCCATTTCTAACCCCTTTTTGCACATTTCTAACCCATTTTTAGCCATTATAGTCACTTTCCTTTCTCATTTTTGCCTATTTCTTGCCTGCTTTCAGCCATCTTGGGCCTTAGCTAACCCATTTTTACTCCCTTCTAACCTGTCTGGAACCATTTTTGGCCATTTCTCAATCATGTGTACCCATTTCTAACCCCTATGAAACCATTTTTGGCTATTTCTCAACAATTTTTGACATTTCTATCCCATGCTTGCCCATTTCGATCCTATTTTTGCCAAGTTTCAACCCATTTTACGCCGTGGTTTTGCCTTTTCCGAACTGTTTTTGACCATTTCTAACCTGTTTTGAGCCGTTTTGGTCTATTTCTATCCCATTTTTGGCCATTTCTAGCCCCTTCACAGCATTTTTTGGTCTTTTCTAACCCATTTTTTGCCCTATTGAACCCACTTTTTGCCAATTTCTTCTATTTCTAGCCCGCTTTTGGCCTTTTCTAACCCATTTTTACCCACTTCTAACCTGTCTGGAAACATTTTTGGCCATTTCTAAGTCAGTTTAAGCCTCTATTTTTCCATTCCTAACCCACTTCTGTCAATTTCTAACCCGTTTTAAGCCATTTCTTTCCTTTCCTAACCACTTTCTTTCCTGTTTTCAACCATTTTTGTCCCTTTCTGACCTGGTTCTGCCCTTTTCAAACCCGTTTTAAGCCATTCTTGGCAACTTCTAAACACTTTTTCCCATTTCTATCCCATTTTTGCCCATTTGACACTCGTTTTAAGCCATTTTTGGCCATTTCTAACCTGCTTCTGCCCTTTTCTAGCTACTTTCAAGCCTTCTTTTTTCCCATTTCTTACGCACTCTTGGAAGTTTCAGAAAAGTTTTAGGCCATTTTGGCCATTTCTGTTCCATTTTTTCCCACTTCTAATTCCTTTTAAGTCATTTTTAGCTACTTCTAAAGCATTTTTGGCCCATTTCAACCCATTTTCAGCCTTTTTTGCTTTTTTCTAAACAATTTGCCCACTTCTAACCCATTTCAAGCCATTTCTGGCTACTGTTAAGCAACCTTGGCCATTTCTCTCCCTTTTCTGCCAATCTGAAACCCTCTTCAAGCCATTTTTTGCCGTTTCTCTCATATTCTTGCCCACTTTCAACCCGTTTCAAGCCATTTAGTTCCTTTTCGAACTATTTTGTGCCCATTCCTTACCTGTATTTCGCCATATTTGGCCATTTCTAAACTATTTTTGCCCACTTCTAATCCATTTTTTGCCCATTTCTAATCCATTTTTTGCCCATTTCTAATCCATTTTTGCCCATTTCCAAAATGTTTTATGCTCTTTTTGCCAATTCTAACCCATTTCTTAGCACCTTTCTAACCGTTTTGAGCAATTTTTGGCCGTTTCTAACCTTTTTTATGCCACATTGGCCTCTTTCAAAGCCAGTTTTAGCCGTTTCGAAACCACTTTTTCGCACTTCTAAGTCGGTTTAAGTAGGCTTTGGCCATTTCTAACCCCTTTTTGCCCATTTCTAACCCATTTTTAGCCATTATATTCACTTTCCTTACTCATTTTTGCCTATTTCTTGCCCGCTTTCAGCCATCTTGGGCCTTAGCTAAGCCATTTTTACTCCCTTCTAACCTGTCTGGAACCTTTTTTGGCCTTTTCTCACTCATGTGTACCCATTTCTAAGCCCTATAAAACCATTTTTGGCTATTTCTCAACAATTTTTGACATTTCTATCCCATGCTTGCCCATTTCGATCCTATTTTTGCCAAGTTTCAACCCGTTTTACGCTGTGGTTTTGCCTTTTCCGAACTGTTTTTGACCATTTCTAACCTGTTTTGAGCCGTTTTGGTCTATTTCTAGCCATTTTTGGCCATTTCCAGCCCGTTCCAAGCATTTTTTGGTCTTTTCTAACCCATTTTTTGCCCTATTGAACCCACTTTTTGCCAATTTCTTCTATTTCTAGCCCGCTTTTGGCCTTTTCTAACCCCTTTTTACCCACTTCTAACCTGTCTGGAAACATTTTTGGCCATTTCTAAGTCATTTTAAGCCTCTATTTTTCCTTTCCTAACCCACTTCTGTCAATTTCTAACCCGTTTTAAGCCATTCCTTTCCTTTCCTAACCACTTTCTTTCCTGTTTTCAACCATTTTTGTCCCTTTCTGACCTGGTTCTGCCCTTTTCTATCCCGTTTTAAGCCATTCTTGGCAATTTCTAAACACTTTTTCCCATTTCTATCCCATTTTTGCCCATTTGACACTCGTTTTAAGCCATTTTTGGCCATTTCTAACCTGCTTTTGCCCTTTTCTAGCTACTTTCAAGCCTTCTTTTTTCCCATTTCTTACGCACTCTTGGAAGTTTCAGAAAAGTTTTAGGCCATTTTGGCCATTTCTATTCCATTTTTTCCCAATTCTAATTCCTTTTAAGTCATTTTTAGCTATTTCTAAAGCATTTTTGGCCCATTTCAACCCATTTTCAGCCTTTTTTGCTCTTTTCTAAACAATTTGCCCACTTCTAACCCATTTCAAGCATTTCTGGCTACTGTTAAGCAACCTTGGCCATTTCTCTCCCTTTTCTGCCAATCTGAAACCCTCTTTAAGCCATTTTTTCCGTTTCTCTCATATTCTTGCCCACTTTCAACCCGTTTCAAGCCATTTGCTTCCTTTTCGAACTATTTTGTGCCCATTCCTTACCTGTATTTCGCCATATTTGGCCATTTCTAAACTATTTTTGCCCACTTCAAATCCATTTTTTGCCCATTTCTAATCCATTTTTTGCTTATTTCTAATCCATTTTTGCCCATTTCTAAAATGTTTTATGCTCTTTTTGCCAATTCTAACCCATTTCTTAGCACCTTTCTAACCCGTTTTGAGCAATTTTGGGCCGTTTCTAACCTTTTTTATGCCACATTGGCCTCTTTCAAAGCCAGTTTTAGCCATTTCGAAACCACTTTTTCGCACTTCTAAGTCGGTTTATGTAGGCTTTGGCCATTTCTAACCCCTTTTTGCCCATTTCAAACCCATTTTTAGCCATTATATTCACTTTCCTTTCTCATTTTTGCCTATTTCTTGCCTGCTTTCAGCCATCTTGGGCGTTAGCTAACCCATTTTTACTCCCTTCTAACCTGTCTGGAACCATTTTTGGCCATTTCTCACTCATGTGTACCCATTTCTAACCCCTATGAAACCATTTTTTGGCTATTTCTCAACAATTTTTGACATTTCTATCCCATGCTTGCCCATTTCGATCCTATTTTTGCCAAGTTTCAACCCATTTTACGGCGTGGTTTTGCCTTTTCCGAACTGTTTTTGACCATTTCTAACCTGTTTTGAGCCGTTTTGGTCTATTTCTAGCCCATTTTTGGCCATTTCTAGCCCCTTCACAGCATTTATGGTCTTTTCTAACCCATTTTTTGCCCTATTGAACCCACTTTTTGCCAATTTCATCTATTTCTAGCCCGCTTTTGGCCTTTTCTAACCCCTTTTTACCCACTTCTAACCTGTCTGGAAACATTTTTGGCCATTTCTAAGTCATTTTAAGCCTCTATTTTTCCTTTCCTAACCCACTTCTGTCAATTTCTAACCCGTTTTAAGCCATTTCTTTCCTTTCCTAACCACTTTCTTTCCTGTTTTCAACCATTTTTGTCCCTTTCTGACCTGGTTCTGCCCTTTTCTACCCGTTCTAAGCCATTCTTGGCAATTTCTAAACACTTTTTCCCATTTCTATCCCATTTTTGCCCATTTGACACTCGTTTTAAGCCATTTTTGGCCATTTCTAACCTGCTTTTGCCCTTTTCTAGCTACTTTCAAGCCTTCTTTTTTCCATTTCTTACGCACTCTTGAAAGTTTCAGAAAAGTTTTAGGCCATTTTGGCCATTTCTATTCCATTTTTTCCCACTTCTAATTCCTTTTAAGTCATTTTTAGCTATTTCTAAAGCATTTTTGGCCCATTTCAACCCATTTTCAGCCTTTTTTGCTTTTTTCTAAACAATTTGCCCACTTCTAACCCATTTCAAGCCATTTCTGGCCACTGTTAAGCAACCTTGGCCATTTCTCTCCCTTTTCTGCCAATCTGAAACCCTCTTTAAGCCATTTTTTGCCGTTTCTCTCTTATTCTTGCTCACTTTCAACCCGTTTCAAGCCATTTGTTTCCTTTTCGACCGATTTTGTGCCCATTCCTTACCTGTATTTCGCCATATTTGGCCATTTCTAAACTATTTTTGCCCACTTCAAATCCATTTTTTGCCCATTTCTAATCCATTTTTGCCCATTTCCAAAATGTTTTATGCTCTTTTTGCCAATTCTAACCCATTTCTTAGCAACAATTCTAACCCATTTCTTAGCACCTTTCTAACCCGTTTTGAGCAATTTTGGGCCGTTTCTAACCTTTTTTATGCCACATTGGCCTCTTTCAAAGCCAGTTTTAGCCATTTCGAAACCACTTTTTCGCACTTCTAAGTCGGTTTATGTAGGCTTTGGCCATTTCTAACCCTTTTTGCCCATTTCAAACCCATTTTTAGCCATTATATTCACTTTCCTTTCTCATTTTTGCCTATTTCTTGCCTGCTTTCAGCCATCTTGGGCGTTAGCTAACCCATTTTTACTCCCTTCTAACCTGTCTGGAACCATTTTTGGCCATTTCTCACTCATGTGTACCCATTTCTAACCCCTATGAAACCATTTTTGGCTATTTCTCAACAATTTTTGACATTTCTATCCATGCTTGCCCATTTCGATCCTATTTTTGCCAAGTTTCAACCCATTTTACGCCGTGGTTTTGCCTTTTCGAACTGTTTTTGACCATTTCTAACCTGTTTTGAGCCGTTTTGGTCTATTTCTAGCCCATTTTTGGCCATTTCTAGCCCCTTCACAGCATTTTTTGGTCTTTTCTAACCCATTTTTTGCCCTATTGAACCCACTTTTTGCCAATTTCATCTATTTCTAGCCCGCTTTTGGCCTTTTCTACCCCTTTTTACCCACTTCTAACCTGTCCTGGAAACATTTTTGGCCATTTCTAAGTCATTTTAAGCCTCTATTTTTCCTTTCCTAACCCACTTCTGTCAATTTCTAACCCGTTTTAAGCCATTTCTTTCCTTTCCTAACCACTTTCTTTCCTGTTTTCAACCATTTTTGTCCCTTTCTGACCTGGTTCTGCCCTTTTCTACCCCGTTCTAAGCCATTCTTGGCAATTTCTAAACACTTTTTCCCATTTCTATCCCATTTTTGCCCATTTGACACTCGTTTTAAGCCATTTTTGGCCATTTCTAACCTGCTTTTGCCCTTTTCTAGCTACTTTCAAGCCTTCTTTTTTCCCATTTCTTACGCACTCTTGAAAGTTTCAGAAAAAGTTTTAGGCCCATTTTGGCCATTTCTATTCCATTTTTTCCCACTTCTAATTCCTTTTTAAGTCATTTTTAGCTATTTCTAAAGCATTTTTGGCCCATTTCAACCCATTTTCAGCCTTTTTGCTTTTTTCTAACAATTTGCCACTTCTAACCCATTTCAAGCCATTTCTGGCCACTGTTAAGCAACCTTGGCCATTTCTCTCCCTTTTCTGCCAATCTGAAACCCTCTTTAAGCCATTTTTTGCCGTTTCTCTCTTATTCTTGCTCACTTTCAACCCGTTTCAAGCCATTTGCTTCCTTTTCGGACTATTTTGTGCCCATTCCTTACCTGTATTTCGCCATATTTGGCCATTTCTAAACTATTTTTGCCCACTTCTAATCATTTTTGCCCATTTCTAATCCATTTTTTGCCATTTCTAATCCATTTTTGCCCATTTCCAAAATGTTTTATGCTCTTTTTGCCAATTCTAACCCATTTCTTAGCACCTTTCTAACCCGTTTTGAGCAATTTTGGGCCGTTTCTAACCTTTTTTATGCCACATTGGCCTCTTTCAAAGCCAGTTTTAGCCATTTCGAAACCACTTTTTCGCACTTCTAAGTCGGTTTAAGTAGGCTTTGGCCATTTCTAACCCGTTTTTGCGCATTTCTAACCCATTTTTAGCCATTATATTCACTTTCCTTACTCATTTTTGCCTATTTCTTGCCCGCTTTCAGCCATCTTGGGCCTTAGCTAAGCCATTTTTACTCCCTTCTAACCTGTCTGGAACCTTTTTTGGCCTTTTCTCACTCATGTGTACCCATTTCTAAGCCCTATAAAACCATTTTTGGCTATTTCTCAACAATTTTTGACATTTCTATCCCATGCTTGCCCATTTCGATCCTATTTTGCCAAGTTTCAACCCGTTTTTACGCTGTGTTTTGCCTTTTCCAGACTGTTTTTGACCATTTCTAACCTGTTTTGAGCCGTTTTGGTCTATTTCTAGCCCATTTTTGGCCATTTCTAGCCCGTTCAAAGCATTTTTTGGTCTTTTCTAACCCATTTTTTGCCCTATTGAACCCACTTTTTGCCAATTTCTTCTATTTCTAGCCCGCATTTGGCCTTTTCTAACCCCTTTTTACCCACTTCTAACCTGTCTGGAAACATTTTTGGCCATTTCTAAGTCATTTTAAGCCTCTATTTTTCCTTTCCTAACCCACTTCTGTCAATTTCTAACCCGTTTTTAAGCCATTCCTTTCCTTTCCTAACCACTTTCTTTCCTGTTTTCAACCATTTTTGTCCCTTTTCTGACCTGGTTCTGCCCTTTTCTACCCCGTTTTAAGCCATTCTTGGCAATTTCTAAACACTTTTTCCATTTCTATCCCATTTTTGCCCATTTGACACTCGTTTTAAGCCATTTTTGGCCATTTCTAACCTGCTTTTGCCCTTTTCTAGCTACTTTCAAGCCTTCTTTTTTCCCATTTCTTACGCACTCTTGGAAGTTCAGAAAAGTTTTAGGCCATTTGGCCATTTCTATTCCATTTTTCCCAATTCTAATTCCTTTTAAGTCATTTTAGCTATTTCTAAAGCATTTTGGCCCATTTCAACCCATTTTCAGCCTTTTTTGCTCTTTTCTAAACAATTTGCCCACTTCTAACCCATTTCAAGCCATTTCTGGCTACTGTTAAGCAACCTTGGCCATTTCTCTCCCTTTTCTGCCAATCTGAAACCCTCTTTAAGCCATTTTTTCCGTTTCTCTCATATTCTTGCCCACTTTCAACCCGTTTCAAGCCATTTGCTTCCTTTTCGAACTATTTTGTGCCCATTCCTTACCTGTATTTCGCCATATTTGGCCATTTCTAAACTATTTTTGCCCACTTCTAATCCATTTTTTGCCCATTTCTAATCCATTTTTTGCCCATTTCTAATCCATTTTTGCCCATTTCCAAAATGTTTTATGCTCTTTTTGCCAATTCTAACCCATTTCTTAGCACCTTTCTAACCCGTTTGAGCAATTTTGGGCCGTTTCTAACCTTTTTTAAGCCACATTGGCCTCTTTCAAAGCCAGTTTTAGCCGTTTCGAACCACGTTTTCGCACTTCTAAGTCGGTTTAAGTAGGCTTTGGCCATTTCTAACCCCTTTTTGCACATTTCTAACCCATTTTTAGCCATTATATTCACGTTCCTTACTCATTTTTGCCTATTTCTTGCCCGCTTTCAGCCATCTTGGGCCTTAGCTAACCCATTTTTACTCCCTTCTAACCTGTCTGGAACCATTTTTGGCCTTTTCTCACTCATGTGTACCCATTTCTAACCCCTATGAAACCATTTTTGGCTATTTCTCAACAATTTTTGACATTTCTATCCCATGCTTGCCCATTTCGATCGTATTTTTGCCAAGTTTCAACCCATTTTACGCCGTGGTTTTGCCTTTTCCGAACTGTTTTTGACCATTTCTAACCTGTTTTGAGCCGTTTTGGTCTATTTCTAGCCCATTTTTGGCCATTTATAGCCCGTTCCAAGCATTTTTTGGTCTTTTCTGACCCATTTTTTGCCCTATTGAACCCACTTTTTGGCAATTTCTTCTATTTCTAGCCCGCTTTTGGCCTTTTCTAACCCCTTTTTACCCACTTCTAACCTGTCTGGAAACATTTTTGGCCATTTCTAAGTCATTTTAAGCCTCTATTTTTCCTTTCCTAACCCACTTCTGTCAATTTCTAACCCGTTTTTAAGCCATTTCTTTCCTTTCCTAACCACTTTCTTTCCTGTTTTCAACCATTTTTGTCCCTTTCTGACCTGGTTCTGCCCTTTTCTACCCCGTTCTAAGCCATTCTTGGCAATTTCTAAACACTTTTTCCCATTTCTATCCCATTTTTGCCATTTGACACTCGTTTTAAGCCATTTTTGGCCATTTCTAACCTGCTTTTGCCCTTTTCTAGCTACTTTCAAGCCTTCTTTTTTCCATTTCTTACGCACTCTTGAAAGTTTCAGAAAAGTTTTAGGCCATTTTGGCCATTTCTATTCATTTTTTCCCACTTCTAATTCCTTTTAAGTCATTTTTAGCTATTTCTAAAGCATTTTTGGCCCATTTCAACCCATTTTCAGCCTTTTTGCTTTTTTCTAAACAATTTGCCCACTTCTAACCCATTTCAAGCCATTTCTGGCCACTGTTAAGCAACCTTGGCCATTTCTCTCCCTTTTCTGCCAATCTGAAACCCTCTTTAAGCCATTTTTTGCCGTTTCTCTCTTATTCTTGCTCACTTTCACCCGTTTCAAGCCATTTGCTTCCTTTTCGAACTATTTTGTGCCCATTCCTTACCTGTATTTCGCCATATTTGGCCATTTCTAAACTATTTTTGCCCACTTCAAATCCATTTTTTGCCCATTTCTAATCCATTTTTTGCCCATTTCTAATCCATTTTTGCCCATTTCCAAAATGTTTTATGCTCTTTTTGCCAATTCTAACCCATTTCTTAGCACCTTTCTAACCCGTTTTGAGCAATTTTGGGCCGTTTCTAACCTTTTTTAGGCCACATTGGCCTCTTTCAAAGCCAGTTCTAGCCATTTCGAAACCACTTTTTCGCACTTCTAAGTCGGTTTAAGTAGGCTTTGGCCATTTCTAACCCGTTTTGCGCATTTCTAACCCATTTTTAGCCATTATATTCACTTTCCTTACTCATTTTTGCCTATTTCTTGCCCGCTTTCAGCCATCTTGGGCCTTAGCTAAGCCATTTTTACTCCCTTCTAACCTGTCTGGAACCTTTTTTGGCCTTTTCTCACTCATGTTGTACCCATTTCTAAGCCTATAAAACCATTTTTGGCTATTTCTCAACAATTTTTGACATTTCTATCCCATGCTTGCCCATTTCGATCCTATTTTTGCCAAGTTTCAACCCGTTTTACGCCGTGGTTTTGCCTTTTCCGAACTGTTTTTGACCATTTCTAACCTGTTTTGAGCCGTTTTGGTCTATTTCTAGCCATTTTTGGCCATTTCTAGCCCCTTCACAGCATTTTTTGGTCTTTTCTAACCCATTTTTTGCCCTATTGAACCCACTTTTTGCCAATTTCTTCTATTTCTAGCCCGCTTTTGGCCTTTTCTACCCCTTTTACCCACTTCTAACCTGTCTGGAAACATTTTTGGCCATTTCTAAGTCATTTTAAGCCTCTATTTTTCCTTTCCTAACCCACTTCTGTCAATTTCTAACCCGTTTTAAGCCATTCCTTTCCTTTCCTAACCACTTTCTTTCCTGTTTTCAACCATTTTTGTCCCTTTCTGACCTGGTTCTGCCCTTTTCTATCCCGTTTTAAGCCATTCTTGGCAATTTCTAAACACTTTTTCCCATTTCTATCCCATTTTTGCCCATTTGACACTCGTTTTAAGCCATTTTTTGGCATTTCTAACCTGCTTTTGCTCTTTTCTAGCTACTTTCAAGCCTTCTTTTTTCCCATTTCTTACGCACTCTTGGAAGTTTCAGAAAGTTTTAGGCCATTTTGGCCATTTCTATTCCATTTTTTCCCAATTCTAATTCCTTTTAAGTCATTTTTAGCTATTTCTAAAGCATTTTTGGCCCATTTCAACCCATTTTCAGCCTTTTTTGCTCTTTTCTAAACAATTTGCCCACTTCTAACCCATTTCAAGCCATTTCTGGCTACTGTTAAGCAACCTTGGCCATTTCTCTCCCTTTTCTGCCAATCTGAAACCCTCTTTAAGCCATTTTTTCCGTTTCTCTCATATTCTTGCCCACTTTCAACCCGTTTCAAGCCATTTGCTTCCTTTTCGAACTATTTTGTGCCCATTCCTTACCTGTATTTCGCCATATTTGGCCATTTCTAAACTATTTTTGCCCACTTCTAATCCATTTTTTGCCCATTTCTAATCCATTTTTTGCCCATTTCTAATCCATTTTTGCCCATTTCCAAAATGTTTTATGCTCTTTTTGCCAATTCTAACCCATTTCTTAGCACCTTTCTAACCCGTTTTGAGCAATTTTGGGCCGTTTCTAACCTTTTTTAAGCCACATTGGCCTCTTTCAAAGCCAGTTTTAGCCGTTTCGAAACCACGTTTTCGCACTTCTAAGTCGGTTTAAGTAGGCTTTGGCCATTTCTAACCCCTTTTTGCACATTTCTAACCCATTTTTAGCCATTATATTCACGTTCCTTACTCATTTTTGCCTATTTCTTGCCCGCTTTCAGCCATCTTGGGCCTTAGCTAACCCATTTTTACTCCCTTCTAACCTGTCTGGAACCATTTTTGGCCTTTTCTCACTCATGTGTACCCATTTCTAACCCCTATGAAACCATTTTTGGCTATTTCTCAACAATTTTTGACATTTCTATCCCATGCTTGCCCATTTCGATCGTATTTTTGCCAAGTTTCAACCCATTTTACGCCGTGGTTTTGCCTTTTCCGAACTGTTTTTGACCATTTCTAACCTGTTTTGAGCCGTTTTGGTCTATTTCTAGCCCATTTTTGGCCATTTCTAGCCCGTTCCAAGCATTTTTTGGTCTTTTCTGACCCATTTTTTGCCCTATTGAACCCACTTTTTGGCAATTTCTTCTATTTCTAGCCCGCTTTTGGCCTTTTCTAACCCATTTTTACCCACTTCTAACCTGTCTGGAAACATTTTTGGCCATTTCTAAGTCAGTTTAAGCCTCTATTTTTCCATTCCTAACCCACTTTTGTCAATTTCTAACCCGTTTTAAGCCATTTCTTTCCTTTCCTAACCACTTTCTTTCCTGTTTTCAACCATTTTTGTCCCTTTCTGACCTGGTTCTGCCCTTTTCAAACCCGTTTTAAGCCATTCTTGGCAACTTCTAAACACTTTTTCCCATTTCTATCCCATTTTTGCCCATTTGACACTCGTTTTAAGCCATTTTTGGCCATTTCTAACCTGCTTTTGCCCTTTTCTAGCGACTTTCAAGCCTTCTTTTTTCCCATTTCTTATGCACTCTTGGAAGTTTCAGAAAAGTTTTAGGCCATTTTGGCCATTTCTATTCCATTTTTTCCCACTTCTAACTCCTTTTAAGTCATTTTTTGCTATTTCTAAAGCATTTTTGGCCCATTTCAACCCATTTTAAGCCTTTTTTGCTTTTTTCTAAACAATTTGCCCACTTCTAACCCATTTCAAGCCATTTCTGGCTACTGTTAAGCAACCTTGGCCATTTCTGTCCCTTTTCTGCCAATCTGAAACCCTCTTTAAGCCATTTTTTGCCGTTTCTCTCATATTCTTGCCCACTTTCAACCCTTTTCAAGCCATTTGTTTCCTTTTCGACCGATTTTGTGCCCATTCCTTACCTGTATTTCGCCATATTTGGCCATTTCTAAACTATTTTTGCCCACTTCAAATCCATTTTTTGCCCATTTCTAATCCATTTTTGCCCATTTCCAAAATGTTTTATGCTCTTTTTGCCAATTCTAACCCATTCCTTAGCACCTTTCTAACCCGTTTTGAGGAATTTTGGGCCGTTTCTAACCTTTTTTATGCCACATTGGCCTCTTTCAAAGCCAGTTTTAGCCGTTTCGAAACCACTTTTTCGCACTTCTAAGTCGGTTTAAGTAGGCTTTGGCCATTTCTAACCCGTTTTTGCGCATTTCTAACCCATTTTTAGCCATTATATTCACTTTCCTTACTCATTTTTGCCTATTTCTTGCCCGCTTTCAGCCATCTTGGGCCTTAGCTAAGCCATTTTTACTCCCTTCTAACCTGTCTGGAACCTTTTTTGGCCTTTTCTCACTCATGTGTACCCATTTCTAAGCCCTATAAAACCATTTTTGGCTATTTCTCAACAATTTTTGACATTTCTATCCCATGCTTGCCCATTTCGATCCTATTTTTGCCAAGTTTCAACCCGTTTTACGCCGTGGTTTTGCCTTTTCCGAACTGTTTTTGACCATTTCTAACCTGTTTTGAGCCGTTTTGGTCTATTTCTAGCCCATTTTTGGCCATTTCTAGCCCCTTCACAGCATTTTTTGGTCTTTTCTAACCCATTTTTTGCCCTATTGAACCCACTTTTTGCCAATTTCTTCTATTTCTAGCCCGCTTTTGGCCTTTTCTAACCCCTTTTTACCCACTTCTAACCTGTCTGGAAACATTTTTGGCCATTTCTAAGTCATTTTAAGCCTCTATTTTTCCTTTCCTAACCCACTTCTGTCAATTTCTAACCCGTTTTAAGCCATTCCTTTCCTTTCCTAACCACTTTCTTTCCTGTTTTCAACCATTTTTGTCCCTTTCTGACCTGGTTCTGCCCTTTTCTATCCCGTTTTAAGCCATTCTTGGCAATTTCTAAACACTTTTTCCCATTTCTATCCCATTTTTGCCCATTTGACACTCGTTTTAAGCCATTTTTGGCCATTTCTAACCTGCTTTTGCTCTTTTCTAGCTACTTTCAAGCCTTCTTTTTTCCCATTTCTTACGCACTCTTGGAAGTTTCAGAAAAGTTTTAGGCCATTTTGGCCATTTCTATTCCATTTTTTCCCAATTCTAATTCCTTTTAAGTCATTTTTAGCTATTTCTAAAGCATTTTTGGCCCATTTCAACCCATTTTCAGCCTTTTTTGCTCTTTTCTAAACAATTTGCCCACTTCTAACCCATTTCAAGCCATTTCTGGCTACTGTTAAGCAACCTTGGCCATTTCTCTCCCTTTTCTGCCAATCTGAAACCCTCTTCAAGCCATTTTTGCCGTTTCTCTCATATTCTTGCCCACTTTCAACCCGTTTCAAGCCATTTGCTTCCTTTTCGAACTATTTTGTGCCCATTCCTTACCTGTATTTCGCCATATTTGGCCATTTCTAAACTATTTTTGCCCACTTCTAATCCATTTTTTGCCCATTTCTAATCCATTTTTTGCCCATTTCTAATCCATTTTTGCCCATTTCCAAAATGTTTTATGCTCTTTTTGCCAATTCTAACCCATTTCTTAGCACCTTTCTAACCCGTTTTGAGCAATTTTGGGCCGTTTCTAACCTTTTTTAAGCCACATTGGCCTCTTTCAAAGCCAGTTTTAGCCGTTTCGAAACCACGTTTTCGCACTTCTAAGTCGGTTTAAGTAGGCTTTGGCCATTTCTAACCCCTTTTTGCACATTTCTAACCCATTTTTAGCCATTATATTCACGTTCCTTACTCATTTTTGCCTATTTCTTGCCCGCTTTCAGCCATCTTGGGCCTTAGCTAACCCATTTTTACTCCCTTCTAACCTGTCTGGAACCATTTTTGGCCTTTTCTCACTCATGTGTACCCATTTCTAACCCCTATGAAACCATTTTTGGCTATTTCTCAACAATTTTTGACATTTCTATCCCATGCTTGCCCATTTCGATCGTATTTTGCCAAGTTTCAACCCATTTTACGCCGTGGTTTTGCCTTTTCCGAACTGTTTTTGACCATTTCTAACCTGTTTTGAGCCGTTTTGGTCTATTTCTAGCCCATTTTTGGCCATTTCTAGCCCGTTCCAAGCATTTTTGGTCTTTTCTGACCCATTTTTTGCCCTATTGAACCCACTTTTTGGCAATTTCTTCTATTTCTAGCCCGCTTTTGGCCTTTTCTAACCCATTTTTACCCACTTCTAACCTGTCTGGAAACATTTTTGGCCATTTCTAAGTCAGTTTAAGCCTCTATTTTTCCATTCCTAACCCACTTTTGTCAATTTCTAACCCGTTTTAAGCCATTTCTTTCCTTTCCTAACCACTTTCTTTCCTGTTTTCAACCATTTTTGTCCCTTTCTGACCTGGTTCTGCCCTTTTCAAACCCGTTTTAAGCCATTCTTGGCAACTTCTAAACACTTTTTCCCATTTGTATCCCATTTTTGCCCATTTGACACTCGTTTTAAGCCATTTTTGGCCATTTCTAACCTGCTTTTGCCCTTTTCTAGCGACTTTCAAGCCTTCTTTTTTCCCATTTCTTATGCACTCTTGGAAGTTTCAGAAAAGTTTTAGGCCATTTTGGCCATTTCTATTCCATTTTTTCCCACTTCTAACTCCTTTTAAGTCATTTTTTGCTATTTCTAAAGCATTTTTGGCCCATTTCAACCCATTTTAAGCCTTTTTTGCTTTTTTCTAAACAATTTGCCCACTTCTAACCCATTTCAAGCCATTTCTGGCTACTGTTAAGCAACCTTGGCCATTTCTGTCCCTTTTCTGCCAATCTGAAACCCTCTTTAAGCCATTTTTTGCCGTTTCTCTCATATTCTTGCCCACTTTCAACCCTTTTCAAGCCATTTGTTTCCTTTTCGACCGATTTTGTGCCCATTCCTTACCTGTATTTCGCCATATTTGGCCATTTCTAAACTATTTTTGCCCACTTCAAATCCATTTTTTGCCCATTTCTAATCCATTTTTGCCCATTTCCAAAATGTTTTATGCTCTTTTTGCCAATTCTAACCCATTCCTTAGCACCTTTCTAACCCGTTTTGAGGAATTTTGGGCCGTTTCTAACCTTTTTTATGCCACATTGGCCTCTTTCAAAGCCAGTTTTAGCCGTTTCGAAACCACTTTTTCGCACTTCTAAGTCGGTTTAAGTAGGCTTTGGCCATTTCTAACCCGTTTTTGCGCATTTCTAACCCATTTTTAGCCATTATATTCACTTTCCTTACTCATTTTTGCCTATTTCTTGCCCGCTTTAAGCCATCTTGGGCCTTAGCTAAGCCATTTTTACTCCCTTCTAACCTGTCTGGAACCTTTTTTGGCCTTTTCTCACTCATGTGTACCCATTTCTAAGCCCTATAAAACCATTTTTGGCTATTTCTCAACAATTTTTGACATTTCTATCCCATGCTTGCCCATTTCGATCCTATTTTTGCCAAGTTTCAACCCGTTTTACGCTGTGGTTTTGCCTTTTCCGAACTGTTTTTGACCATTTCTAACCTGTTTTGAGCCGTTTTGGCCTATTTCTAGCCCATTTTTGGCCATTTCTAGCCCGTTCCAAGCATTTTTTGGTCTTTTCTAACCCATTTTTTGCCCTATTGAACCCACTTTTTGGCAATTTCATCTATTTCTAGCCCGCTTTTGGCCTTTTCTAACCCCTTTTTACCCACTTCTAACCTGTCTGGAAACATTTTTGGCCATTTCTAAGTCAGTTTAAGCCTCTATTTTTCCTTTCCTAACCCATTTCTGTCAATTTCTAACCCGTTTTAAGCCATTTCTTTCCTTTCCTAACCACTTTCTTTCCTGTTTTCAACCATTTTTGTCCCTTTCTGACCTGGTTCTGCCCTTTTCAATCCCGTTTTAGGCCATTCTTGGCAACTTCTAAACACTTTTTCCCATTTCTATCCCATTTTTGCCCATTTGACACTCATTTTAAACCTTTTTTGGCCATTTCTAACCTGCTTCTGCACTTTTCTAACTACTTTCAAGCCTTCTTTTTTCCCATTTCTTACGCACTCTTGGAAGTTTCAGAAAAGTTTTAGGCAATTTTGGCCATTTCTATTCCATTTTTTCCCACTTCAAACTCCTTTAAGTCATTTTTTGCTATTTCTAAAGCATTTTTGGCCCATTTCAACCCATTTTAAGCCTTTTTTGCTTTTTTCTAAACAATTTGCCCACTTCTAACCCATTTCAAGCCATTTCTGGCTACTGTTAAGCAACCTTGGCCATTTCTCTCCCTTTTCTGCCAATCTGCAACCCTCTTTAAGCCATTTTTTGCCGTTTCTCTCATATTCTTGCCCACTTTCAACCCTTTTCAAGCCATTTGTTTCCTTTTCGACGATCCGATTTTGTGCCCATTCCTTACCTGTTTTCAGCCATATTTGGCCATTTCTAAACTATTTTTGCCCACTTCAAATCCATTTTTTGCCCATTTCTAATCCATTTTTTGCCCATTTCCAAAATGTTTTATGCTCTTTTTGCCAATTCTAACCCATTTCTTAGCACCTTTCTAACCCGTTTTGAGGAATTTTGGGCCGTTTCTAACCTTTTTTAGGCCACATTGGCCTCTTTCAAAGCCAGTTTTAGCCGTTTCGAAACCACGTTTTCGCACTTCTAAGTCGGTTTAAGTAGGCTTTGGCCACTTCTAACCCCTTTTTGCGCATTTCTAACCCATTTTTAGCCATTATATTCACTTTCCTTACTCATTTTTGCCTATTTCTTGCCTGCTTTCAGCCATCTTGGGCCTTAGCTAACCCATTTTTACTCCCTTCTAACCTGTCTGGAACCTTTTTTGGCCATTTCTCACTCATGTGTACCCATTTCTAACCCCGATAAAAACATTTTTGGCTATTTCTCAACAATTTTTGACATTTCTATCCCATGCTTGCCCATTTCGATCCTATTTTTGCCAAGTTTCAACCCATTTTACGCCGTGGTTTTGCCTTTTCCGAACTGTTTTTGACCATTTCTAACCTGTTTTGAGCCGTTTTGGTCTATTTCTAGCCCATTTTTGGCCATTTCTAGCCCGTTCCAAGCATTTTTTGGTCTTTTCTAACCCATTTTTTTGCCCTATTGAACCCACTTTTTGGCAATTTTATCTATTTCTAGCCCGCTTTTGGCCTTTTCTAACCCCTTTTTACCCACTTCTAACCTGTCTGGAAACATTTTTGGCCATTTCTAAGTCATTTTAAGCCTCTATTTTTTCCTTTCCTAACCCACTTCTGTCAATTTCTAACCCGTTTTAAGCCATTCCTTTCCTTTCCTAACCACTTTCTTTCCTGTTTTCAACCATTTTTGTCCCTTTCTGACCTGGTTCTGCCCTTTTCTATCCCGTTTTAAGCCATTCTTGGCAATTTCTAAACACTTTTTCCCATTTCTATCCCATTTTTGCCCATTTGACACTCATTTTAAACCTTTTTTGGCCATTTCTAACCTGCTTCTGCACTTTTCTAACTACTTTCAAGCCTTCTTTTTTCCCATTTCTTACGCACTCTTGGAAGTTTCAGAAAAGTTTTAGGCCATTTTGGCCATTTCTATTCCATTTTTTCCCACTTCAAACTCCTTTTAAGTCATTTTTTGCTATTTCTAAAGCATTTTTTGCCCATTTCAACCCATTTTAAGCCTTTTTTGCTTTTTTCTAAGCAATTTGCCCACTTCTAACCCATTTCAAGCCATTTCTGGCTACTGTTAAGCAACCTTGGCCATTTCTCTCCCTTTTCTGCCAATCTGCAACCCTCTTTAAGCCATTTTTTGCCGTTTCTCTCATATTCTTGCCCACTTTCAACCCTTTTCAAGCCATTTGTTTCCTTTTCGACCTATTTTGTGCCCATTCCTTACCTGTATTTCGCCATATTTGGCCATTTCTAAACTATTTTTGCCCACTTCAAATCCATTTTTTGCCCATTTCTAATCCATTTTTTGCCCATTTCCAAAATGTTTTATGCTCTTTTTGACAATTCTAACCCATTTCTTAGCACCTTTCTAACCCGTTTTGAGGAATTTTGGGCCGTTTCTAACCTTTTTTAGGCCACATTGGCCTCTTTCAAAGCCAGTTTTAGCCGTTTCGAACCACGTTTTCGCACTTCTAAGTCGGTTTAAGTAGGCTTTGGCCATTTCTAACCCCTTTTTGCGCATTTCTAACCCATTTTTAGCCATTATATTCACTTTCCTTACTCATTTTTGCCTATTTCTTGCCCGCTTTCAGCCATCTTGGGCCTTAGCTAACCCATTTTTACTCCCTTCTAACCTGTCTGGAACCTTTTTTGGCCTTTTCTCACTCATGTGTACCCATTTCTAAGCCCTATAAAACCATTTTGGCTATTTCTCAACAATTTTTGACATTTCTATCCCATGCTTGCCCATTTCGATCCTATTTTTGCCAAGTTTCAACCCGTTTTACACCGTGGTTTTGCCTTTTCCGAACTGTTTTTGACCATTTCTAACCTGTTTTGAGCCGTTTTGGCCTATTTCTAGCCCATTTTTGGCCATTTCTAGCCCGTTCCAAGCATTTTTTGGTCTTTTCTAACCCATTTTTTTGCCCTATTGAACCCACTTTTTGGCAATTTCATCTATTTCTAGCCCGCTTTTGGCCTTTTCTAACCCCTTTTTACCCACTTCTAACCTGTCTGGAAACATTTTTGGCCATTTCTAAGTCATTTTAAGCCTCTATTTTTCCTTTCCTAACCCATTTCTGTCAATTTCTAACCCGTTTTAAGCCATTTCTTTCCTTTCCTAACCACTTTCTTTCCTGTTTTCAACCATTTTTGTCCCTTTCTGACCTGGTTCTGCCCTTTTCTACCCCGTTCTAAGCCATTCTTGGCAATTTCTAAACACTTTTTCCCATTTCTATCCCATTTTTGCCCATTTGACACTCGTTTTAAGCCATTTTTGGCCATTTCTAACCTGCTTTTGCCCTTTTCTAGCTACTTTCAAGCCTTCTTTTTTCCCATTTCTTACGCACTCTTGAAAGTTTCAGAAAAGTTTTAGGCCATTTTGGCCATTTCTATTCCATTTTTTCCCACTTCTAATTCCTTTTAAGTCATTTTTAGCTATTTCTAAAGCATTTTTGGCCCATTTCAACCCATTTTCAGCCTTTTTTGCTTTTTTCTAAACAATTTGCCCACTTCTAACCCATTTCAAGCCATTTCTGGCCACTGTTAAGCAACCTTGGCCATTTCTCTCCCTTTTCTGCCAATCTGAAACCCTCTTTAAGCCATTTTTTGCCGTTTCTCTCTTATTCTTGCTCACTTTCAACCCGTTTCAAGCCATTTGCTTCCTTTTCGGACTATTTTGTGCCCATTCCTTACCTGTATTTCGCCATATTTGGCCATTTCTAAACTATTTTTGCCCACTTCTAATCCATTTTTTGCCCATTTCTAATCCATTTTTTGCCCATTTCTAATCCATTTTTGCCCATTTCCAAAATGTTTTATGCTCTTTTTGCCAATTCTAACCCATTTCTTAGCACCTTTCTAACCCGTTTTGAGCAATTTTGGGCCGTTTCTAACCTTTTTTATGCCACATTGGCCTCTTTCAAAGCCAGTTTTAGCCATTTCGAAACCACTTTTTCGCACTTCTAAGTCGGTTTAAGTAGGCTTTGGCCATTTCTAACCCGTTTTTTGCGCATTTCTAACCCATTTTTAGCCATTATATTCACTTTCCTTACTCATTTTTGCCTATTTCTTGCCCGCTTTCAGCCATCTTGGGCCTTAGCTAAGCCATTTTTACTCCCTTCTAACCTGTCTGGAACCTTTTTTGGCCTTTTCTCACTCATGTGTACCCATTTCTAAGCCCTATAAAACCATTTTTGGCTATTTCTCAACAATTTTTGACATTTCTATCCCATGCTTGCCCATTTCGATCCTATTTTTTGCCAAGTTTCAACCCGTTTTACGCTGTGGTTTTGCCTTTTCCGAACTGTTTTTGACCATTTCTAACCTGTTTTGAGCCGTTTTGGTCTATTTCTAGCCCATTTTTGGCCATTTCTAGCCCGTTCCAAGCATTTTTTGGTCTTTTCTAACCCATTTTTTGCCCTATTGAACCCACTTTTTGCCAATTTCTTCTATTTCTAGCCCGCATTTGGCCTTTTCTAACCCCTTTTTACCCACTTCTAACCTGTCTGGAAACATTTTTGGCCATTTCTAAGTCATTTTAAGCCTCTATTTTTCCTTTCCTAACCCACTTCTGTCAATTTCTAACCCGTTTTAAGCCATTCCTTTCCTTTCCTAACCACTTTCTTTCCTGTTTTCAACCATTTTTGTCCCTTTCTGACCTGGTTCTGCCCTTTTCTACCCCGTTTTAAGCCATTCTTGGCAATTTCTAAACACTTTTTCCCATTTCTATCCCATTTTTGCCCATTTGACACTCGTTTTAAGCCATTTTTGGCCATTTCTAACCTGCTTTTGCCCTTTTCTAGCTACTTTCAAGCCTTCTTTTTTCCCATTTCTTACGCACTCTTGGAAGTTTCAGAAAAGTTTTAGGCCATTTTGGCCATTTCTATTCCATTTTTTCCCAATTCTAATTCCTTTTAAGTCATTTTTAGCTATTTCTAAAGCATTTTTGGCCCATTTCAACCCATTTTCAGCCTTTTTTGCTCTTTTCTAAACAATTTGCCCACTTCTAACCCATTTCAAGCCATTTCTGGCTACTGTTAAGCAACCTTGGCCATTTCTCTCCCTTTTCTGCCAATCTGAAACCCTCTTTAAGCCATTTTTTCCGTTTCTCTCATATTCTTGCCCACTTTCAACCCGTTTCAAGCCATTTGCTTCCTTTTCGAACTATTTTGTGCCCATTCCTTACCTGTATTTCGCCATATTTGGCCATTTCTAAACTATTTTTGCCCACTTCTAATCCATTTTTTGCCCATTTCTAATCCATTTTTTGCCCATTTCTAATCCATTTTTGCCCATTTCCAAAATGTTTTATGCTCTTTTTGCCAATTCTAACCCATTTCTTAGCACCTTTCTAACCCGTTTTGAGCAATTTTGGGCCGTTTCTAACCTTTTTTAAGCCACATTGGCCTCTTTCAAAGCCAGTTTTAGCCGTTTCGAAACCACGTTTTCGCACTTCTAAGTCGGTTTAAGTAGGCTTTGGCCATTTCTAACCCCTTTTTGCACATTTCTAACCCATTTTTAGCCATTATATTCACGTTCCTTACTCATTTTTGCCTATTTCTTGCCCGCTTTCAGCCATCTTGGGCCTTAGCTAACCCATTTTTACTCCCTTCTAACCTGTCTGGAACCATTTTTGGCCTTTTCTCACTCATGTGTACCCATTTCTAACCCCTATGAAACCATTTTTGGCTATTTCTCAACAATTTTTGACATTTCTATCCCATGCTTGCCCATTTCGATCGTATTTTTGCCAAGTTTCAACCCATTTTACGCCGTGGTTTTGCCTTTTCCGAACTGTTTTTGACCATTTCTAACCTGTTTTGAGCCGTTTTGGTCTATTTCTAGCCCATTTTTGGCCATTTATAGCCCGTTCCAAGCATTTTTTGGTCTTTTCTGACCCATTTTTTGCCCTATTGAACCCACTTTTTGGCAATTTCTTCTATTTCTAGCCCGCTTTTGGCCTTTTCTAACCCCTTTTTACCCACTTCTAACCTGTCTGGAAACATTTTTGGCCATTTCTAAGTCATTTTAAGCCTCTATTTTTCCTTTCCTAACCCACTTCTGTCAATTTCTAACCCGTTTTAAGCCATTTCTTTCCTTTCCTAACCACTTTCTTTCCTGTTTTCAACCATTTTTGTCCCTTTCTGACCTGGTTCTGCCCTTTTCTACCCCGTTCTAAGCCATTCTTGGCAATTTCTAAACACTTTTTCCCATTTCTATCCCATTTTTGCCCATTTGACACTCGTTTTAAGCCATTTTTGGCCATTTCTAACCTGCTTTTGCTCTTTTCTAGCTACTTTCAAGCCTTCTTTTTTCCCATTTCTTACGCACTCTTGAAAGTTTCAGAAAAGTTTTAGGCCATTTTGGCCATTTCTATTCCATTTTTTCCCAATTCTAATTCCTTTTAAGTCATTTTTAGCTATTTCTAAAGCATTTCTGGCCCATTTCAACCCATTTTCAGCCTTTTTTGCTCTTTTCTAAACAATTTGCCCACTTCTAACCCATTTCAAGCCATTTCTGGCTACTGTTAAGCAACCTTGGCCATTTCTCTCCCTTTTCTGCCAATCTGAAACCCTCTTTAAGCCATTTTTTCCGTTTCTCTCATATTCTTGCCCACTTTCAACCCGTTTCAAGCCATTTGCTTCCTTTTCGAACTATTTTGTGCCCATTCCTTACCTGTATTTCGCCATATTTGGCCATTTCTAAACTATTTTTGCCCACTTCTAATCCATTTTTTGCCCATTTCTAATCCATTTTTTGCCCATTTCTAATCCATTTTTGCCCATTTCCAAAATGTTTTATGCTCTTTTTGCCAATTCTAACCCATTTCTTAGCACCTTTCTAACCCGTTTTGAGCAATTTTGGGCCGTTTCTAACCTTTTTTAAGCCACATTGGCCTCTTTCAAAGCCAGTTTTAGCCGTTTCGAAACCACGTTTTCGCACTTCTAAGTCGGTTTAAGTAGGCTTTGGCCATTTCTAACCCCTTTTTGCACATTTCTAACCCATTTTTAGCCATTATATTCACGTTCCTTACTCATTTTTGCCTATTTCTTGCCCGCTTTCAGCCATCTTGGGCCTTAGCTAACCCATTTTTACTCCCTTCTAACCTGTCTGGAACCATTTTTGGCCTTTTCTCACTCATGTGTACCCATTTCTAACCCCTATGAAACCATTTTTGGCTATTTCTCAACAATTTTTGACATTTCTATCCCATGCTTGCCCATTTCGATCGTATTTTTGCCAAGTTTCAACCCATTTTACGCCGTGGTTTTGCCTTTTCCGAACTGTTTTTGACCATTTCTAACCTGTTTTGAGCCGTTTTGGTCTATTTCTAGCCCATTTTTGGCCATTTCTAGCCCGTTCCAAGCATTTTTTGGTCTTTTCTGACCCATTTTTTGCCCTATTGAACCCACTTTTTGGCAATTTCTTCTATTTCTAGCCCGCTTTTGGCCTTTTCTAACCCATTTTTACCCACTTCTAACCTGTCTGGAAACATTTTTGGCCATTTCTAAGTCAGTTTAAGCCTCTATTTTTCCATTCCTAACCCACTTTTGTCAATTTCTAACCCGTTTTAAGCCATTTCTTTCCTTTCCTAACCACTTTCTTTCCTGTTTTCAACCATTTTTGTCCCTTTCTGACCTGGTTCTGCCCTTTTCAAACCCGTTTTAAGCCATTCTTGGCAACTTCTAAACACTTTTTCCCATTTCTATCCCATTTTTGCCCATTTGACACTCGTTTTAAGCCATTTTTGGCCATTTCTAACCTGCTTTTGCCCTTTTCTAGCGACTTTCAAGCCTTCTTTTTTCCCATTTCTTATGCACTCTTGGAAGTTTCAGAAAAGTTTTAGGCCATTTTGGCCATTTCTATTCCATTTTTTCCCACTTCTAACTCCTTTTAAGTCATTTTTTGCTATTTCTAAAGCATTTTTGGCCCATTTCAACCCATTTTAAGCCTTTTTTGCTTTTTTCTAAACAATTTGCCCACTTCTAACCCATTTCAAGCCATTTCTGGCTACTGTTAAGCAACCTTGGCCATTTCTGTCCCTTTTCTGCCAATCTGAAACCCTCTTTAAGCCATTTTTTGCCGTTTCTCTCATATTCTTGCCCACTTTCAACCCTTTTCAAGCCATTTGTTTCCTTTTCGACCGATTTTGTGCCCATTCCTTACCTGTATTTCGCCATATTTGGCCATTTCTAAACTATTTTTGCCCACTTCAAATCCATTTTTTGCCCATTTCTAATCCATTTTTGCCCATTTCCAAAATGTTTTATGCTCTTTTTGCCAATTCTAACCCATTCCTTAGCACCTTTCTAACCCGTTTTGAGGAATTTTGGGCCGTTTCTAACCTTTTTTATGCCACATTGGCCTCTTTCAAAGCCAGTTTTAGCCGTTTCGAAACCACTTTTTCGCACTTCTAAGTCGGTTTAAGTAGGCTTTGGCCATTTCTAACCCGTTTTTGCGCATTTCTAACCCATTTTTAGCCATTATATTCACTTTCCTTACTCATTTTTGCCTATTTCTTGCCCGCTTTCAGCCATCTTGGGCCTTAGCTAAGCCATTTTTACTCCCTTCTAACCTGTCTGGAACCTTTTTTGGCCTTTTCTCACTCATGTGTACCCATTTCTAAGCCCTATAAAACCATTTTTGGCTATTTCTCAACAATTTTTGACATTTCTATCCCATGCTTGCCCATTTCGATCCTATTTTTGCCAAGTTTCAACCCGTTTTACGCCGTGGTTTTGCCTTTTCCGAACTGTTTTTGACCATTTCTAACCTGTTTTGAGCCGTTTTGGTCTATTTCTAGCCCATTTTTGGCCATTTCTAGCCCCTTCACAGCATTTTTTGGTCTTTTCTAACCCATTTTTTGCCCTATTGAACCCACTTTTTGCCAATTTCTTCTATTTCTAGCCCGCTTTTGGCCTTTTCTAACCCCTTTTTACCCACTTCTAACCTGTCTGGAAACATTTTTGGCCATTTCTAAGTCATTTTAAGCCTCTATTTTTCCTTTCCTAACCCACTTCTGTCAATTTCTAACCCGTTTTAAGCCATTCCTTTCCTTTCCTAACCACTTTCTTTCCTGTTTTCAACCATTTTTGTCCCTTTCTGACCTGGTTCTGCCCTTTTCTATCCCGTTTTAAGCCATTCTTGGCAATTTCTAAACACTTTTTCCCATTTCTATCCCATTTTTGCCCATTTGACACTCGTTTTAAGCCATTTTTGGCCATTTCTAACCTGCTTTTGCTCTTTTCTAGCTACTTTCAAGCCTTCTTTTTTCCCATTTCTTACGCACTCTTGGAAGTTTCAGAAAAGTTTTAGGCCATTTTGGCCATTTCTATTCCATTTTTTCCCAATTCTAATTCCTTTAAGTCATTTTTAGCTATTTCTAAAGCATTTTTGGCCCATTTCAACCCATTTTCAGCCTTTTTTGCTCTTTTCTAAACAATTTGCCCACTTCTAACCCATTTCAAGCCATTTCTGGCTACTGTTAAGCAACCTTGGCCATTTCTCTCCCTTTTCTGCCAATCTGAAACCCTCTTTAAGCCATTTTTTCCGTTTCTCTCATATTCTTGCCCACTTTCAACCCGTTTCAAGCCATTTGCTTCCTTTTCGAACTATTTTGTGCCCATTCCTTACCTGTATTTCGCCATATTTGGCCATTTCTAAACTATTTTTGCCCACTTCTAATCCATTTTTTGCCCATTTCTAATCCATTTTTTGCCCATTTCTAATCCATTTTTGCCCATTTCCAAAATGTTTTATGCTCTTTTTGCCAATTCTAACCCATTTCTTAGCACCTTTCTAACCCGTTTTGAGCAATTTTGGGCCGTTTCTAACCTTTTTTAAGCCACATTGGCCTCTTTCAAAGCCAGTTTTAGCCGTTTCGAAACCACGTTTTCGCACTTCTAAGTCGGTTTAAGTAGGCTTTGGCCATTTCTAACCCCTTTTTGCACATTTCTAACCCATTTTTAGCCATTATATTCACGTTCCTTACTCATTTTTGCCTATTTCTTGCCCGCTTTCAGCCATCTTGGGCCTTAGCTAACCCATTTTTACTCCCTTCTAACCTGTCTGGAACCATTTTTGGCCTTTTCTCACTCATGTGTACCCATTTCTAACCCCTATGAAACCATTTTTGGCTATTTCTCAACAATTTTTGACATTTCTATCCCATGCTTGCCCATTTCGATCGTATTTTTGCCAAGTTTCAACCCATTTTACGCCGTGGTTTTGCCTTTTCCGAACTGTTTTTGACCATTTCTAACCTGTTTTGAGCCGTTTTGGTCTATTTCTAGCCCATTTTTTGGCCATTTCTAGCCCGTTCCAAGCATTTTTTGGTCTTTTCTGACCCATTTTTTGCCCTATTGAACCCACTTTTTGGCAATTTCTTCTATTTCTAGCCCGCTTTTGGCCTTTTCTAACCCATTTTTACCCACTTCTAACCTGTCTGGAAAACATTTTTTGGCCATTTCTAAGTCAGTTTAAGCCTCTATTTTTCCATTCCTAACCCACTTTTGTCAATTTCTAACCCGTTTTAAGCCATTTCTTTCCTTTCCTAACCACTTTCTTTCCTGTTTTCAACCATTTTTGTCCCTTTCTGACCTGGTTCTGCCCTTTTCAAACCCGTTTTAAGCCATTCTTGGCAACTTCTAAACACTTTTTCCCATTTGTATCCCATTTTTGCCCATTTGACACTCGTTTTAAGCCATTTTTGGCCATTTCTAACCTGCTTTTGCCCTTTTCTAGCGACTTTCAAGCCTTCTTTTTTCCCATTTCTTATGCACTCTTGGAAGTTTCAGAAAAGTTTTAGGCCATTTTGGCCATTTCTATTCCATTTTTTCCCACTTA